>NW_006239242.1:102843-129212 GCF_000226075.1 Solanum tuberosum | reverse complement strand
AAATCTATAAACTAACTAAAAATATATTAACAAAGTAGATTATAAATAATAGGATAGCTTTTTGAAATTTTGAGAAGTGTAAAAGCTACTTTTTAGAAAGTTGAAAAAGTGGGGCCCGGCGCGTGTTGAACAAAGCTTTCAAACTATTTGGTTTATATTGCCACGTAAGCCGAAAAGTGGTAAAAAATTAATTAAAAAATAAGTTCGGGGGGTAATAGGACCTTAGTAAAGGTTAGGTGTGTCTCAGGGATTTTGGGCATAGGCTGAGGGGTACTTATGCATTTTCCCTTTTCTTATTTCAAATGCTCACAATCAACCAAAAAAACACAAAAATAAATTGAATATTCATTCTTGACTTGACGAATTTGATGTGGGAATAGTAATGATTGACCAATTTAGATGTCTCATCAGAATTTTTTCCGAACAGTGAACCTAATTAATTGAACAACTTCGCAATCTTTGCGATGAATTTCTATCCCGCAATGTTGTTTTCTATTTTTTTCTTGAAAATTTATCATGAAAAAAAATTATTTTTCACATTAGCCATACCAAAAAGAGTGTTTGTGAATTGTGATAAGAAAAAAATGGAGGAAGAAGAAAGGTAGGGTAACGTGAAGGAGAAGGATGGGGGTGGGAAAAAAATTGCCTTTTTTTTTTACTCAAACGCGCCTTCTTTATTTTTTATTTAATCTTATTCATGTAAGCTTTGAGGGTGGTGTTAAATTCACTTTTAAGTAATATAGGTGTGTAATAGGTCGCCTCAATAATTTAAACGTGTAACTGACTTTTCGATACAACTTCAGAGGTGAATTTATACCTTTTCTCAAAATTTCTTATTAGTTGAATAGTGCTCTATGGACAAAATGATCTTTCCCTCTTATGAAATCCTTCAAATTATTTTGTTGGACTCTAATACTGATTTTTATCATGATCATAGTTTTAAAACAAAGAATAAATTTCTATATTTGTAAATCTCTAAAGAGGTGAGTCTTATCAATGTCCAAATTAAGACTGATGAAAACTGTTTTTTTTTAAAATTATTATTATACATAAGGGAAGGAGAAGGAAGCGAACTATAACCAACAATGTGAAAATACAAGTAATCAACCAATTGAACTACTAAAATTTCCACGATCGATGCATACAACCCTTATAAAAAGAAGGAAGTAGGTAAATACAGGAAAGGAGTACAACTCCAGAAAAATGAAATGAAATGAAATGTAACAAATAGAACCTTAGCTACATATATTAAGTCAACCAACATGCAGTCCAATGATAAACCTAAATACAACCTAGATGGACTGATGCACACAATGTTTTTGCAAGTAGGTTATGTAACTCGTTCAGACACATAGCTGATATTCCAAGTTTGCCAATAAATATGTAGAAAAAATGTAACAACAGATGAAAAAATGCTTTCAAATAAATCTCATTCTCCTCTTTGAAAGGAATTGTCGGTTCTTGGCTGATTTAGATTGTGGTAGCGTTCCAAACACGTTGTCCCAGAAAGAGGAAGTGATACCAAAACCTTCGGTCTGGATGCGAAAATGATGATTCAAATGATATCTCTGCCAAATAAAACATAGCAAAAGATCTTAGGGTTAACATCATTTTATCTTTATAAGTATTTCCTACAAACTAAAACTGAAGCATTATCATATAATTTGCAACACTATTGAACATGAATGAAGAAGCCAAAATAGATCTAAAAATCAGTCAGGTAAGCCTTTTGTTAGACAGATACCTCATGATACCAGCAGATATCTCAAAAACTAAACACATAATCATATAAAATCATAAGGTTTACCTGATGAAGCTAGTGGTATACCAGTAGGGGTGGCAAATGGGCGGTTATGGGTTGAAGTTGGGCGGGTCAACATGGGAAGAGTTAATAGATGGATTAATGGGTCAGTCACAGTTTCACACAAATGCCCCTATTTTGGGGTGGTCCTTAATATTTATCCTTCAGCACTTTAAGTACAAAATGAGTGGACGAAAATACTCATGACATCGAAATGACAAACTTTTCATAGGACATAAGTTTATATTTTCGTATCATAATATCCCACAAATAATGCCGTAAGGCTGAACAAGTTATGTCGTAAGCCATAATTATACCATACTCAGCAACGTAAATTTGTAAAAAAAAAAAAAACATAAGTTGTGTAGTATTACCAGAATTCGTTGTAGTGTTCACCAACTGTAGTTATGTTTTTTTGGGGCATATGTCCTTTCTCCGTTTTAGAGAAAAAAATACATGAATGAACAAAAATTGCATGAATTTGCCTTAAAATAGACTGATTTTTAATTTTTGCCCTTTTAACAAAAGAACTTGGGTCTAGTTGGGCATAAGTCTTTAGAAACCGAAGTCATGTGGGGCATAACTTGGGATACTTATGCCCTGCGAAAATGTATGGGTGCTTTTCAAAACTCCACTGGAATCTCATAACAGCCCAATCAACCACTCCAGACCTGCCCTGCCGGTGCTTTTCAAAACTCCACTGGAATCTCATCTAGCCCGGTCACTTTTCCCCTGCTCATCCTACGAATAGCACTGTTAACCTCCTCAATCTTGTAATTGAAGGAAGACTCAAGTATTCTTAACAAAACATTTACAGTCTTTAGAAATACTTGTGTCTCACTCTTTTGTGTTGGACATTTTTACCTTCAATTTCAATTTTCGGAAAAGAAAGTATATTTGGATTTATTCTATTTAAAATTTTAAATGAAAAGAATGTAATAAAGTGTCTACTAAATTGTACAGTTATTATACAATGAATGATACAGGATTCATACATGGACAAACTCTAACTCTTGCTTTCACCATTTGATATATTATTTTATTCATTTCATTCTTTCAAAGAGGGCATTAAGATTTTATATACAAGGATGGACTCCCTTTTTACCGGCTCATTCGCTTACTAATCAAGCAATATTGTTCATGATACAGTAATTGTTAAAATTCTTCACGGGTTGCATTTCTGCCACCCTATAAGGGGCTAGGCTCATCAGAATATTACTAAGATAATATTAGAGGGGTGCCTCATGTATAGACACTTACTTTGAGATTTCTTGGTACTTCACTTGTTGGTTGTGCATGATGCAAGTAGTAGTGAGTTACATCATACATGACATAGCCCAGTAAACCGCCTCCAAATAAAGCAGGAGCAGTTGAGGGAGTCGACATGAGTTTGATTAAATTCCAGAACTGTAATCACAAACATAGTATCATAAGCTCCGGGAAATGTTAATAGTAATAGCTACTAGCAAATAAACAAATAGGCAATCAATTTAATGATCACCACAGTTAACATATCACAGCAATACACGATTTTCAACTTGGCAATCTTTTGTTCTCCCTCCATCTCAAAATAAAATTACCTACTTTGACTAGTGTAGATATTAAGAAGACTGTTCAAATGAGTTATTATACTAGTGTCGAATTGGAAGGTGTTCAATATATGAATAACAAAATTCATGTAGTGTACCTAAGTGTTTCTCCTTGTGTGTATTCTTTGTATTTGAGTTGATACAAAGTTGGGAGAGTGCCCATAATTCTATGCATTGTCTTCAGATTGCTAATCACTGAAAATAATTCTGACCCTAAAACGAAAAGAAAAAGAGAAGGTTGAGTCAATAGGAATGTTGGCTGCTGTACATTGATGTGAATGAAACTTCCCCTGTAGAACTATAATGCAATATACTTCCCATCAAAAGAAACCTCAGGATTTGTAAGTGTTTAGTTTCCTATAGCTGTTATAGACAAGTGATTGAAAAACTCACATCATCAGGGTTAGCAATGAGTCAGTTTCTACTTCAAAATCAACGACTAACCCAAACAAGCTAAGGTGTCTATCGTATTCCTCTATAGGTTTTACAAACCAGCAAGAGATCTCAGTGTCACTGGAAGGGTTCTCTTTTCACTAAATAGCTTTGTAACTTATTGAAACTGGAGATTTTGGCTTTTTGTGTATCGATATAATTATATCCACATACGTTGTGAGGTAAAATTATAGAGAATTTTTCATAATATTTATTTTTATTTTGTACAATGTTGCCCTGAGATGAATTTAAATGGAGAACATGGTTAATGAGGATTTATATAGGCGAACCCCAACTTGTTTGGGATTGAGGCGTAGTTCCACGAGGTATTAGCTAAATATTAACTAAGCTAGTGGTATGAAATCAAACATACCGGAACACAAAGAATAGCTGTTGCAGCAGGAGGAAAAACAAGGCGTAGGCCATCCATGGGATGCTTGTGATGACAACCATGAAGAAGATAATGTGCCGTGTTTCCCCTGTAACAAGTTTCAATGTTGCAATATGTATAAGGGATAGGGCCAGAACTGACAGAACTCCCCCCCGCTGGAGACAGAAGATGTACAAAGATACTTACCAATAGCTCTTTGTCTTTATATGGAAAAGGAATCGATGAAGAGTATATTCCATCAATGTCCACACAAAAATTCCAAAAAGTACAATCGATGCCACCTCGGGAACAGTAACGCCCATCTGGATTGATACTGAGATACTATAGCATACAACTGGGAGCCAAATGACTGGAATCGCCCACCAAACTGTGCGAGTCAGAAACTGTTCCACAAAGAAGAAAATCTCACTACCACTATAGATGGAGCTCCTGTCAAACAGAAGGATATTAGATGGACTCTGGTATGAATATAGGATTCGTGTCTTTGACACAGGTACATTCCACGTCTAGTTTTCTACTTCACTTGAACAATTGTTACAAATGAAAGCATGTAAGTATATCATACTTGTTTATGGGTGTGTGGCATGGCAGATGAAGAGATTGAATAACAACAGCTCTAATAATACATGGGAGTAAAACATGACCCTGTTGAGTTACATGGCAATAAGGATTAAATAAGCAATACCTCCCAAAAATCACTTTCAAAAAATCGAGGTCCTTCCTTGTTAACTATAGGCTGGTGAACCCACTCTTGATAAGCTTCTCCAAGGTGGCCAACCTGAGAACATACTCCAGAAGTCAAAAGGAAAAATGAGTAGATATTCTATTGGTATGAGTTAGCTGAAAAAAGTTAATTTCTATTTAGTTTCCAGTGAGGAAACCAATAAGGGCTAGGGGTTAAAGAATTATGTTTGACATGACCAAGAGAAGGTGAAAACAATGATCACTAGAATAGATCTTTTATGAAAACAACGTCAGGAAAATAATCCTTCTCCTCTTTGTACATCTTTTTTATTTCTGCTATCATTTTTTTTTTAATTTTGGGTTCTTAGGCAAGTATAACAAACAAATGAATTTAGACACCTACAGATAGATATATTGTAACAATTGGGAGAAGGTGTTCACCTTATGAACTCAAATTACAAAATGATCTTTTATTAGACAAATGCAAACAGATTTAGACCATCGAAGCAGATGAGCATGAGGAGAAAGAAACTACAAGATTACCTTCAGGAATGATACCCTGATGGCAGCATTGATTATAGTTTACTTGACAGATCTTCTAAATACGTAGAGTTGCAGTTTCTACCTGGAAGACAAGAGCTTTATCTAGATCCACTGTGAAGCCCTGTGCAACCATCCTGGGACTTTGTAGCTAGTTGATAGCACACAAACAAGGATACAGCAAGTGATTGATGATAGGGAAGAATCAAGAAAAAATATACTGCAAAGAGACGATGAGAAGTTCCACCTAAAGTTGAGTACATTAAAGTTACTTTTTTGATTGAGACAGTATAGGAGAAAATAGAAACTACTCTAAATAAGATAAGAAAACACAAGGGATAAGGCATAAAAATGCACCTAAACTATGGCGAAATCACCAACTACACACCCTGAACTTATTTTTCCTGTATTATTTACCCATTCACAAATCACCTACTAAAGAAAAAAAGTTAAAACACAACATGTGTAAACACACGCTTATTCAAAACTAAAAAAAGAGATGTCTTTATTCATTTGATTCTTTCAAACTCAACAACCAGGCCCTCATCCTCTCTCAAACCATTTGCTCTCCTTTCACTGTTTCAACAAAATTACAATTGCAAATAAAGAAGTAAGCTTGAGTGCACACAAAAAGGCAATGAAGAGCAACAATTTGATCAAGTGATTCGGAAAAGAAAAAAGGAGTCCCAGTTAAGTTTGGGCATAAATGTTAAGGTAAGAATTTTGACTTCGTTGAATCTAAACACATATTGGCCCAAAAATAAAGTTTAAATAAGTTTGAAAATAGCAGAAAACAAGGATATTCTGAAAGTGCACCAGGGTGTGGCCTAATGGTAATGAAGTGGGAGAAGAACCACAAGGTGTCGTTCAAATCCCAACATAGGCAAAGAAATATGCCTAAGCCTTGGTCGACAGAGTTAGCCAACACCTGTGTTGGGTGGGAGGTAGGCATCCGGCAAAATAGTCGAGGTGTGCGCAAACTGGCTAGAAGACTACCATCATCAAAAGCAATAATGAGATGGCAGTAATGCAAATCTCGATTGAAGCGAAATGGTTGTTTTTCTATATCGTTATAATAACAGTATAATGGCAGAGTGAAAAACACAGTCATAAGATTAAAAAATGTAATTTATTCGTGCTTTCATGTAGCCTTTTTGACAGCTACAACCACAATACATAAAATACTCAATATAGCTTCTTCATTAGAGTTAGTACTGAGAGCAATTTATAAGTCCATTGGAAAGTGGAAACCATGAATCATATTAGGACTAGATTATGATTTAGGTAATATCACTTTTCCTAATTATCAACAAAAAGCAGCTTAAGACATGTATATGTGAATTTGGAGAAGAGAAGACAAAAATAATTGCTTATCAAAACCATTATACACCTAGTTTAAAATGAATTTCAATCTAAAGGTTGTCTTATGGTTCACTCAATCATATAGCAGGAACTAAAAAGTAGCTCTGAAATTGAACTTATTTAGACAATCATTTTTCCATTATCATTACACTGGTTTGAATCATTAAGCTTGTTTAAACATTACAGACTGCCTAATGCTTCAAAAGTAAAAAGGAGCCAAATTTCAACAAAATCTGAACTTTGTTCCAAAAGCTAATGTAAAAATTCACTTAGTATAAGTTTAAAAATCATATCTTTCAAGCAAATCCAGAATGTACTTTGATCCAGATGTACTTTCACAAAGAGCAAAGAGAAAACTTACCCAGTAGGATTTTAGATGTGAGATTCCACTGTAGTTAAAGCACAAACTGCTTCACTATATAACCAGATGTTTTATTTTTATATATTAGGAAGAGAATATACTTTTTTTGTGATTAAGATGGTAAGATGTAGATCACTGAGATTCTCACGTGAACCTTGTCAATCTGGAGTTGGGTCCAGCACATTTGGATTAGCCCATACGTGTTTTGGAATTTGACAGACAAGGCTAGGTTACTAGCCCATTATTTTGATGGGTGAGAACACATCATGCTCAATACATCACTATGTGGGCTGCGGGATATGCCAGGTCAATCCACTTTTTTTTTTTTTTTAAAAAAACTAATCTTTTTTTAATCTAAATTCTTATTTTGAAATATTAATATTAATATCCACGAGGATTGGTGAAAAGGATAACGTATTATTCGTTTGTTAATTCAACATGACAAGCATATCATATCACAAACAATTATTTAAATTTAAAACGGGGAAAAATGATCACAGGAGAATTGTTTCAATATCACAAGTATCATATCCTAAGCAACAAAACAAGGGATTTCTTCAAGAACGGAAAAGACTAGGGGTGTGTGCAATTTAAATGGGGCTTCAGCTTGATAGTTAATAATTAACTAGTCCACAATCAATCATAACATGGATAACATTTGACTAACAACTATATTCAGAGTTTTCTCGATCCAATGAATATGTGTGTCTTGGATTTTCCGAACTATAAACCTTGCCATTCAAAAATCCAAACTTTGGCTTGAGTGAGTATAAACTATCTCTACCTTTAATCCTTGAAAGGAAAATTAATCGGATTAGGACTATCTGTACCTCAAATTCAAGGATTAAATTTCAAGTCCTCACTATTGAATTCTTACCCAACTCCACTTCCCAGTGATTAGAGATTTCAATCAATTGGCAATCATCAATTTTTATCTAAACGTCTCAAACACAACAATAAATCCATATATATTAATAATTAATTTTAAGAATATTTAATCACTATCCAATCAAGTTTACACACTCATCATGCACGCACAACCCTAGCAAGAAATTTAGTTACTCATAAATAAGAAATGGAAGATATACCATAATAGCAATACTCTTTTACGTTCATATTCAACACTAGAATTAGATAAAAGCTTGAATGTATCACAAATGGTGTTTTACTTACTACTTGATTCTACAATGTCTAATATTGTTAATATCTCAATTGGAGAAGAAGAGTATAGTACAAAATTACATACATCCCTAAATTGACATTGAAACATTCCAAAGGCAGTTTTTTTGCTCAAGTACAAAATTGCCCTTAAAATCTCATCGGCCTCACTAGCATTGCATATGCGAAACACATATGCACTTGTGCTACACGCAGATGCGTCAACAACTTAATATCATTTTTGTCTAGTAGAGCCTGCACTTGTACCTGCAAAATGTAAGTGCACTTCTGCTACATGAAGGTGCAAGTTGCAATTTCTTCTTCTTTTAAATGTGTTGCACCTATAAAACTCAAGTGCACTTCTGCCAAACATCGGTTGCTTATCAAGTTGTTTAGTGATTTTTCAGCTCAAATCCTTCATTCTTCTCAAGTTCCAAGGAATGTCTGCATGTACGAGAACAAGAGCCTAAAATCTCTTCATTAGCATTAAAACATAATAATAATTCACGCTTAAGAGACAAATAAGTTGTTAAAATACCAATCTATTAAACCTCCAAATTTGAACTATTGTTTGTCCTCAAGCAGAACACTCACAAAGCACAGGATTGACTCGAGATAAACATGACATTAGTAAATTCACAACTAAATAGTATGACTCAAACAAAAAAAAAACAGCAAAACACTCAAAATAAAAGACTATATAAATGGAAGAAGTATTGGTCAAAATTCAAATAATTTTGCTTGTTCACTAATTATTGTAACGTCATCAAAGACACTTTATCCAATACTAAGTGTCAACGATCGTTAAGTAATAATATAATCCAACTATGTGAGTTGGGGTCAAATCCCAAGGGAGTGGTACGTATTTGAGAATCAATAGAAAATCATGAATATGATCAAGTCAATCATAGCTAAAAACATTTACGAATAAAAGCATGGTTCAAATTAGGGGTGACACAAGTGTCAAATATCAGGGGGATTTGATTTCAACAATCAGCTACAACAACAAATAACATGAAAAATAGCAAATATAGAGACAGGTTCTTGGGATGTGATTGGATTATGGGCTAAGGTAGACAATTGGGTAATTGCAATGAATAGTGAATAGCTGTAAATCAGTGAATAAGCTAGACTTTAGTGAGGATAAACTTTCTCTTGAACAATTTACCCCGAATCAAATTGGTTTCTCTTGAACACCAATAAGCAGCAAGTAGGAACAACCTTCGCTTTAGTCCATTCACTCCCTTGAGCTGAATGTGTGGAAAAGGGTTTAGGGTTCACTCTCTCGAGCTGAACCCATGACAACCCAATACCCACAGACCATCAATTCAACAATCTTGGTTTTAAAACCTCTCTCTCGAGCAAGCATAAATACGAAGGTAGAGTTGCATTTGCAACTACAACCCTTTAGATTAAGCCACAATTACTGAATGAAATCACTTTTAAGCAACATTTATACTATCAATTAACAATACCCAACAGCTAAATCAACCATAATCACATAATCACACCCCAAGAATTGGGATTTTAGCTAGACATCATAAAAAGGTAAAAATCGTTACCAAATTGTGTTTTCATCAACTGGGTAAGATTGATATTGTCTTTACAAAGGTCTAAGATGAAGAATCTTCAACACCCACTTCCAATTTCTTAGAAATGGAAATATTCAAAGCTAAGAAAATATTGTCTTAAAAAACTCAGTTCTAAGCTCTAACTTGAAAACTGAACAATAAAATGATTGATACAAAAACTGGATTAAAAACTGCATACTAAACTAATAATTTTAAAACGTATTTATAGTCACCAAAAATGTGCTGCGAAGGACCATTCGATGCAATAAGTCGGGATCGCCGATCCGCCCTTTGGTCAATTCCATCGCCTTTTTGCTTTGGCCTTTAGCATCTTCAAGTTCTGAAACTTTGGGCGATATGGCACTGCATTGCGGAACCGTTCGGCGACTCGCCGGCTACTCCTTTCTATCGCCGACTTGACTTTCTCCTTCAGGGCTTGGCACACTAGAACATTAGGCGAGACATTAGACATTCGGCGACTCGCCCAATGGATTAGGTGATCCTCAAGACTTCTTTTCCTCGTCCTTTTAGCTGCCTTGTTTCTTTTTGCTCAATAGTGTCCATGCTTTGTTCCTCAATCCAAATACCTGAAATTCAAGGATTTACATCAGTTATTGGGACAAAATATGCATTTGAGGATACTAAATCTATTAAAATGAAGCCCTAAATGAGTCCAAATCGTGGACTCATCAACACCCCCAACTTAAACTTTTGCTTGTCCTCAAGTAAAACTCAAGTTCAGCAGTTCAAAAAAGGATGTCTCAAACAGTGCTACACAACACTCAATTATAAATGCACACAAAAAGACTCAACTTACTCATGTAAGGATCAATTGTGCACTCAAAGATTCAAGTTGTGACTCACCATTATCAAAGAATCTCAGGCTCACAATACTTGCTTCAAATGCAAGTTCAAGTTCAACAAAGGTACTCAAATGCCCTCACACAAAGAATGATTCCATATTCACACACAATGGTTCACAATTTAAAGCTCCAGAATCAAATGCAATGCTCACACTCACAAAGATGAACACAATGCATGACTTCACCCATAGGTTTTCCCGTATTTTTCAATCAACCCTTGTTTCAGCTCACTCAAGATCAAAAAAGTCTTTTCAAGGCTTGTAACGGGGCTGAGTGCAAATGTATGGTCATTTAGGCTCAATGGTTGTAATCCTCATGACATTTGGTGTGAACAACACTTTATTTCCTTTTCTTCATCATCCTCATTCGTGCTCAAAAGTACCCATTATTCACTTTCCATGGACTGTTGGAAACCCTATTTTCTTTGTATTTTCACAACTTTTTCATTCTCTTTCTTTTTCATTCTTTTCTTCTTTTTCATTCTTTTCTTCTTTTTCTCTATTCTTTTTTTATATGGAGGGGTTCCATTTTTCTCAAAACCATGGGTCAAAGGGAACTTTCTTGCACTTGTTGATTTACCTTCTCTTTCACCACAGCCCAAACTTAGGCTTTTGGCCTAAGTTGGCTATTCAAACAAACCACAAATCATGAGAATTATAGGTAATGGATCAAGAAAGGTCACAATTTTATCAAGTTTCTTCCAAGAAAAGGTTCAGGCTCAAGGGGTGCTCAAGCGGGGTTCACACACTCACAAGGTAGGCCAACAAAAGAGGTATAATGTCAAATTGTTTCACACTCTTCAAAGTTTCCTAAGATCATCTCAAGAGGTTGCCTCACTTAGTTAACGGACCAATGGGGAAAATTCTAGGTGTCATCACATATGGTTCACGGTAAGCTCATCACACAAGGCATTGACACCAATGTCAAACAAGACTCCACACTTTCGCTAGTGTGCAATGTTCATCACAAGAGACTCAATTAGATACTTGGCTAGTCACAATGAGATGCAAAGAGTTCACATATTGTCTATGCAACTTCATTTGGCCTCATTGTAGCCGCACATTCATTTTTGTTCGATTATGAGCAATATTAAAGTCATCTATATTGATCAAAACTGATGCTCAAATTTGCAAGAGAACAACCACATTTAACACAAACAAGAGGTGGCACAAATTTTTCGGAAAGGTCCAAAAATCATTTGCAATTAAAAACAAGGAGCCACAAGCTCAATTATCCACAAAAACAGTGTAACACACAATTATTGCTCAAAACCCAAATATATACATAAAACAAGAGATTCACAAAAGGTCACACAAAAGGTGGGCCTCACCCCACCACAAATAAAGTCATTTGTCCTCAAATGCAAACAAAAATAAAATATCCAAAAGTTAAAATAAAGCAAGACAGAGAGGGTAAAGAAGGATCCTGTCTACACAGTCGCTCCATTTGTCTGGGCATCAGTGCCCGGTGCATCAGTCTGATCTTGCTCATTAGTGCCCAGAGTCACCTCAGAAGGAACAACTCCACTAGATCCACCCATAGATGCCTCTATCAGCGATGTCTGGATCACTGATTGCACGATCGTCTCCTCAAGATCCGGCAAGTCTTTATATATGCTCTCCTCCCTGATCTCTATCAGCTCCTCATCGATCTCTGCCTCCGACTCATCAACTGCTGGATCATCCCTAGGCACATCTCCGGTGGTAGTCGGGAGGGGGGTCAGTGCAGCAGTGATAACACTTTCAATCATCTAAGGGATGGATCTCTCTAGTCGGGTCGCCCTCACGTCAGCTGAATGGGCCAGATGCCCCATCTTCAGGATCTTCGCCTGAGTAATCTTGGCCGGCTGGGAGGAAGTGGAGGTGCCTAGAGCCTATGAAGAAGAGAAAGGGGCAAAAGTACCTGAAGGCCAGAGTAGGCAAAGATGCCTCTGCAGGTATCGAATCTATATCCACCTCTGGGGATGTGTCCACCGGAGCTGCCCTCCTCCGATCAACCTCTTCTATAGTATACTCAGCCTTAATACGCCGAATGTCAGTGGAAGAGGAAAGGGTAACCTCAAAATCTCTCGCAACATCCCGTGGCACTCCAGTACGCCGACATAGCTCCGTGATCAGTACTGGGAATGGAAAAGAAGTCTGCCTCTACTTGGCCCTCATGGTCATCTCCTGCTCAATGATAAGTCCCAGGTCAATGCGCCTTTTGGATATGATAAACCCAAGGCATGTCGCCTTAGGATGGCGGAGGAGAGACTCGTTCTGGGATGGCATCATGGTGCTGCTGATAAAGCCAAACCAGAATAGGGCAGCAATACTCAGGTCTCTCTTCTCAATGCAGACTCCCGCCTCGATCCACCTCAGGGTGGTATACGAAATCAGAGGTGCCAGTCAGCCCTTTAACTCATCTAGTGACTCAGCGGTCGACAATCCCTCTTAGGGACTTGAAGAATGCACATCCCTGTCGAAAATAGTGTAGATGTACTCATTGCTACACCCAACTTCTTTACCCCGAACCATGACCGACTTAATCTGTCTAAACTCGCTTGCCTTTTTCTTGCTCTTTGGGACCAAGTCACTGTATGCTGTGTATAATTCCCAGACCCATTAAGGAATATAGACGCCTCAGGGCCTGGTGAACTGCTCGAATCTATGGAAATGGAGGGTGTCCCGTACATCTGAGTACTTACCTTCCAGGTCCTCTGTCGATAACAACTTCTCCTTGAGGATGGTTTGCAAACCATCACCTTTCAATCAGTTCAAAAGCTTGAGAGGAGGGATGACTGGTGGAACATGAGCCACACAAGGTGCCAGAGCTGGCAATAAGTCTGCTGGTGTGGGAGTACGAGGGACTCTGGCTGAGTCAGGGGGAGATCTAGCTTGAATCTCAGCTCGCCGGGACTGTAGGGGTTGGTCATCCTCAGGCTCAAATAGGGCATCCTGGGAGCCAGTAGTCACCCTGTCAGATATGGGCCTCTTGCCCTTACCTTGTTCTCCAGGTAGAAGCTTTTGCCCAACCTTAAATGCCGATTAAATTGATATTGAAATGTTAGGCAACAATGTAATACCAATCCGAGCACAAATCAACGACTAAAATACTATAGAAATGCAACAATATAGAAACTAAAGCGTGGCTATGAGTTTTGGGAGGATCAAAAGTGAGGGAAAGTGAAGAGTTTGAAAGTTTAAACCTTTGGCCTTTTAAAAACTGTCCAGTTCTCGCCCATTCGACGACATTAGTCGTGCTCGCCGACCCACTCGGCGACACGCCGAGTGGTCATTTACCTCACCGAGTTTTACAAGATCTCCAGTTAATGTGGGGATCCAAACGGCGGATTAGATCGTGATCGCCGACCTGGTCGGCTACTCATCAATCGTTTCCTGGGCTCGCCAAGTTTTACAAACTCCAATGTAATATTGTCTTGAGTCCAACAACGGTCTAGGTTGGGGTCACCGACCTCTTCGGCGATTCACCGACTGGACCTTTATCTCGCCAACCTGCACTTTTCAACCACTTTCCATACTTTAACCTGCATAATCAACACACCATTATTTCCAAAACAAAAACTAAAGCGATAAAACCTTGTGTTGCCTCCCAAGAAGCGCCTTAGTTAACGTCATGGCACGACGTGAGTCCCCACTTAAGTTCCATTAGTGGGGTTTGCCTCATTCTTACAAGGAAACCCCCCTTCTGGTTCTAGGTAGAGGTCATTCAACACTTGGTTCAACCCTAGTAGCTGAATGAACATAGAATGTGAGGTCGTCATTTGGTTCAACATCAAGACGTTTTCTCTTATCTCTTCCAACACTCTGTCGTGTCCTTCAACTTTGTGTAGAATGAGTAAGAGGACCTCTTCAATTTTCCCGCCCTCTTGCTTCTTCATCTTTCGAAACTCTTGAGGGGGGGTGTACCTGTCTGTCTTTTTGGACAGTGCCTCTAAGTTCTTGACCTTTTGGGCCAAGATATCCAGCTGACCCAACAATGTGGCCAAGTGTTGGTCCTTCTCAGTCTCCTTGTTGGTTTTGGCCACACAATCAAGGAGTTAAGATGCGGTCTCATAGGAGTGTCGCATCAAGCAGAGAGTTGGTCAGCCATTATTCTATTTTCGGGGCTAAGACCCCGGTAGAAACATTCCAGAAGTAGTTTATCCGGAATCTCATGAGTTGGGCATTGCTGCAATAGGATTTTAAACCTTTACCACAACTCATACATGGACTCACCCTCTAATTACTTGAAATTTAAGATGTTATCCCTAAACATCATCAATCTCGAAAGAGGATGATCCATTGGGTTACTTTTGCTACCAAATATGCTCCAAGTCTCTGCTCAAAATAGCAACACGTAAACAAAAACTAAAAATTAAGTAAGTTTACTAAAACTAACAAGAAACAAATTCAACTTAACTAAAAATTCTCAAGTATCACCACTCCTCGGCAGCGGCACCATTTTGATTATTATAACGTCATCAAAGACATTCATCCAATACTAAGTGTCAACGATCGTTAAGTAGTAATATAACCCAACTATGTAAGTTGGGGTTGAGTCCCAAGGGAGTGGTACGTATTTGAGAACCAATAGAAAAGCATGAATATGATCAAGTTAATCATAGCTAAAAACATTTACGAATAAAAACATGGTTCAAATTAGGGGTGACAAATTGTCAAATATCAGAGGGATTTGATTTCAACTATCAGCTACAACAACAAATAAGACGAAAAATAGCAAATATAGAAACGGGTTCTTAGGATGTGATTGGATTATGGGCTAAGGTAGATAATTGGGTAATTGCAATTAATAGTGAATATCTGTAAATAGCGAATAAGCTAGACTTTAGTGAGGATAAACTTTATCTCGAACAATTTACCCTAAATCAAATTGGTTTCTCTTGAACACCAATAACCAACAATTAGTAACTATCTTCGTTTTAGTCCATTCACTCCCTCGAGCTGAATGTGTGGAAAGGGTTTAGGGTTCACTATCTCGAGCTGAACCCATGACAACCCAATACCCACAGACCATCAATTCAACAATCTTGGTTTTAAAACATCTCTCTCGAGCAAGCCAAAAACACGAAGGTAGACTTGTATTTGCAACTAAAACCCTTTAGCTTAAGCCACAATTACGGAATGAAATCACTTTTAAACATCATTTACACAATCAATTAACAATACCCAGCAGGTAAATCAACCCATAATCACATAATCACACCCCAAGAATTGGGGTTTTAGCTAGACATCATAAAAAGGTAAAAATCGTTACCAAATTGTGTTTCCATCAACTGGGTAAGATTGATATTGTATTTACAAAGGTCTAAGATGAAGAATCTTCAACACCCACTTCCAATTTCTTAGAAATGGAAATTTTCAAATCTTCAAAGCTAAGGAAATATTGTCTTCAAAAGCTCAGTTCTAAGCTCTAAACTTGAAAACTGAACAATAAAATGATTGATACAAAATTGGATTAAAAACTGCATACTAAACTAAGCATATAAAAAACGTATTTAGTGTCGCCAAAAATGTGCTGCGAAGGACCATTCGGTGCAATAAGTCGGGATCGCCGATCCACTCGGCAATCCGCCTTTTGGTCAATTCCATCGCCTTTTTTCTTTGGCCTTCAGCATCTTCAAGTTCTGAAACTTTGGGCGATATGGCAGTGCATCCCGAAACCATTCATCGACTCGTCGACTGCTCTTTTCCATCGCCGACTTGATTTTCTCCTTCAGGGCTTGGCACACATTAATATTAGGTGAGACATTAGCCATTCGGCGACTTGCCTAATGGATTAGGTGATCTTCAAGTCTTCTTTTCCTCGTCCTTTCAGCTGCCTTGTTCCTTTTGGTCAAGTGTCTATGCTTTGTTCTTCAATCCAAATACCTGAAATTCAAGGATTTACATCAGTTATTGGCACAAAATATGCATTTGAGGACACTAAATATATTAAAATGAATCCAAATCATGGACTCATCACTCACGCTGCAGCTCCTCTCGCAACCCTAGATCCGCCTATCATCGACCGAATTTGACATGGCTATAGCCAGCAATGGCTGGCCACCACTTCCAGGTAGTGAACCCCCACCAGTTCTGTTGCAACCAACATATTTGAATTCATTAATGCTAGAAGTTAGTTTTGTTGATCATACTATTCCCATTAAAAATATCACCTATGTCTATGGAGAGCCTATTGTTTTATGGGAAGAGGAAAAAGTTAATAACATGATCATAAAGGAAAACAGACAATTTGCTATCATTGAAAAATTCTCATACAGATCGCCTGAAATGGAAGAAATAAGGAGAACTATACCCCTGCAATGTGAAATAAAGGCCGAGTGCAAGATTGGATTTCTACGTGACAAACATGTTTTGATTAGACTTACTACTTTGGAAGATTATGTTCAAGTAATGTCAAAACCTGGATATTTTCTTTGAGCAAGGGATGATTTTTACCAGATGAGACCTCTCAAATGGGAACCTTGGTTTAATCCGGAGGCTGAAACAACTACGGCTCTAGCATGGATTTCATTCCCTGGATTATCACCAAACTTTTTGTCAAATAATCTCTTTTCTCCATGGCAAGGGCAGTGGGAAAACCCCTTCATGTGGACATGGCAACGAAGAATAAATCTAGACCTAGTTGTGCCAAGATTAAGGTTGAAGTAGACCTATTGAGAGATTTCCCCAAAAGGATCAATGTTGGAATTAAAAAGGCTAATTCTGGAGAAATAATATCAACATGGATTAACATTAGATATGATTATATGCCAAAATGTTGCACAAATTGTAAATTACAAGGGCATAAAGAATCACAATGTTATATTTCACATCCTGAATTGAGAGAGTCACATGAAGCAAAGGAGACAAAAGAGATAGGGATATTAGATCAATATTAGGATGGTGTTTGAACACTTACCAGTGGCAAGGTAGTGGACCTTGCTATCAAGATCAGAAAATGAGTCATAATTCTAATGATAATGTAACGGAGGAGGAGAACTTTCAAAGACAAAAGTATAAGCATCAAGGTAACAACATCAAGCAAAAATGGAATCCAACGAAAGACATGAGAGTCTTCACCCCTAACAGAAGGAAAAGACCACAACAGGAAACATCAAGCAATAATCAGGTTTTGTTATCAAATACTTTTGCCCAACTAGAAAAACATCAAGAGGAGATTACAGAGAAGGATCCAAGAACTAATTAGGAATGCAATAAAGGAGATGAAGTTGTGGCTACCCCAGAGGTCAAAAATTAGAAACAAAAGGGACATGAACAGAATAATAGTAAGGGTATGGTAGGAGAGGGGAAAAAGCCTTTTTTCCAAGTAACACATCGACAAACAAACTGGATAATGTTATAAAGAAGATAAGTACATCAGAGAATGTTTTGAGTCCTTCAGACCAAGTCAAGAATACAAATATCAACCATCATCATAGAGACAAGACAAAAGACGGTGAGATAGATAACAGAAACATTGAGGAGGTTCAAGAAACAATAAATGAAGGGCAATTGCTTAACTCGGGAAAATTGAGAACTCTTGATAGTAACACTTCAAAAGGCAGTAATAGTGGTAGTAGAAACAACAATAGGTGCAACAAAAATGATGATGATATGTTAAGATCCTCACAAAAATCAGGAAGAAAGAGTACTGACACAATCAACAATGAAAATATGGTTGAGGTAGCAATAACAGAAGTCCAGGTAATGTCAAGTTCGCAAGAAACTCCTCAATCCTTCATTGATACTTCCAAGTTTGAAGGACACATAGATGGAGAAATAAGTGGGGATAGAACTAGAGAAGCAATAATCAACAACATTCATAAAATAGCAAGAGAGAGTGGTTTATCACAAAAGCAGGTTGATGTAATAAAAAGGTAGTAACAATAAAGTTAAACGAAACAAGGATAAAAAAGAGGCCCCTCCTATTAGACCATTATCATTGAGGCTAGCCACCTCAAAATAATTCAACAAGTATACCAATGAATGAACTATTTTTTTGGAATATTCGACCAGTCAATACTCAACAAGCTTTTGAGAGATTGACTAATCTTAATAGGAGACATCAATATTGGATAATTGGTTTGATGGAAACTTTTCAAGATTCATCTAATATTGACACTTATAGAAGGGTCCTGGAGCATCATACTGCTATAGCAAATTGTTCAAGCAAGATTTGGTTTTTTGCTAGAGAGGAAATATAGATTAATATTCTGTTAGACAATGTCCAACACTTAACAGTCAAGGTTAAGCATCAAAATTGGAATGAAGAAGTCATGATCACTATAGTCTATGCTGCATGCTGGGACAATATTAGAAGGGAGTTATGGGCTTCATTAACACAGTTGACTGATCAATACCCGTATCCTTGGCTAATAGGAGGAGATTTTAATGTCATTCTTTCCGAGGAAGAGAAATTGGGAGGCTTACCAGTTTTCTTCCAAGAGACTGAAGATTTTTCTAATTGTATAAATGAATGTGGTGTCTTTGATATAGGGTACTCTGGAAGCACTTATACTTGGTGGAATGGGAGAACTGACAATGCCTGTATTTTTAAGAGGTTGGATAGAGTTCTCAGTAATAAAAAAATACTAGACATATACCCAACTATTGCAGTGAAACACTTGATAAAAAAGGGGTCTGATCACTCACCAATAGAAGTTAAATGTTCACAGAATGGAGGGGTCATTTAAAAACCATTCAAATTCTTGAATTTTTGGCTAAAGAATGAGGATTTTATGGATGTTGTTAGAAATCAGTGGGTTGCAGATTTTGAAGGTAACCCCTTTTATGTATTGCATTATAAAATCAAGAAGTTGAAAGGTTTTTTGGTCTAATGGAGCAAGGAGACGTATGACAACATTTTTCAAAGAATTGCAACATTAGAAGAATTTTTACAGATTCAGGAAATGCAGTTCGAGATGGCTCCAACCCAACATAATAGGGAAAGGTTACACAAGGCAAACGCAGACTTGTCCAGATATCTTTTTTTGGAGGAGGAATACTGGAGGACAAAATTCTAGTATGAAATGGTTTGAAGATGGAGAGAAAATCTCTAATTTCTTTCAGGCTTATGTAAATGGGAGAAGGAAGAGGCTCCAGTTGAATAGAATCCAAAATGCAGAAGGGGAGTGGATAGAAGATCAAAATAAGATTGCAAAGGAGGCAGTGAGGTTTTTTCAAAACCAATTCTCAGAAGATTGTTTCTCAGAAGATTTTGTCATTTTAGATCACATACCATGTGTTATTAATGAAGATTAGAATAAGGAACTAACTAAATTTCCTGATGACAGAGGTAAATGCAACAATTTTTGCTCTTAATGGAGAAAGTTGTAGTGGTCCTGATGGTTTCACAGGTATGCTTTATCAAACATGTTGGGAGATTATCAAGAAAGACATAATTGAGGTTGTACAAGCTTTTTTGGGGGGTCAAGAGTTACCGAGATTTTCACCCATACGAATCTTGTATTACTCCCTTAAAAGGACCAGGTAAAGTCCTTCTCGGATGTCAGACCAATTGGTCTAAGTAATTTTATAAATAAAGTGTTTTCCAGAGTTATTCATGGAAGATTGGTGGTTTTATTACCTATTCTTATTTCGCCTAATCAGATAGGATTCAGTAAAGGAAGGAGCATTGTGGAAAATATCATATTGGCACAAGAAATTATCAGAGATATAAAAAATTAGAACCAAAACTGCTAATGTGGTAGTGAAGTTGGATATGACTAAAGCATATGACAGATTATCATGGTTATTTATTTTTAAGGTGTTTAGAAAGTTTTTCTTCAATGAGATTCTAATTGACTTGATATACATAATACTCGCAAATAATTGGTATTCTGTACTTATCAATGGGCAGGCTAAGGTTTTTTTTAAATCTACTAGAGGAGTGAAGCAAGGTGATCCTCTATCCCCAATAATATTTATTATTGCAGCTGAAGCTTTAACTAGGGGACTTAATGCTCTTAATGAGAGGGAAGATTTCAAAGGTTTTGGTGTTCCTAAATGGAGTGATCCTATCAATCACTTGGCCTATGCAGATGACACCATTTTGTTTGTATCAGCAGGATAAAGATCCATGAAGTTAATGATGCAAGTGCTGAAGAAATATGAGGTTGCTTCTGGACAACTTATCAACCTTGACAAGAGTGCCTTCTACATTCATGAAAAGGTGACAACAAGAATTGTGGCTAGAATAAAGAAGATCACTTGCATTAGACAAGGTACTTTCCCCTTCATTTATTTAATGTCCTATTTTTTATGGAAGGAATAAGATTTTCTACTAAGATACTTTTGTGAAGAAGATAGGAAATAGGGTTCAAAGTTGGAAAGGTAAATTCTTATCCTATGGAGGAAGGGTAGTCCTCATTAATCATGTTTTACAGGCAATTCTATTCATTTGTTATCAGACCTTAATCCTACTAAAAGAGTAATAAGGCAACTTCAATAGCATTTTTGCTAAGTTTTTCTGGAATAACACCATTGACAAGAAGAGTAGGCACTGGGTGAGTTGGGACAATCTATGTCTTCCTAAGGCAGAGGTGGAGTTGGTTGTCTATTGTTGATGTGTCTAATGCTCTTTTTTGCAAGTTGTGGTGGAATTTAAGGACTAAACCTTCGATATGGGGGACTTATATGGTTAACAAATATTGCAAAAAACTCCATCTAGTGGTGGCTCAGAGCAGAGGAGCTTCAAGTATATGAAAGAAGTTAATCTTTGTTAGGGAACTTATTAAACATCAAATCGGGTGGAAGATTGAAAAGGGAAACTCTAGTTTTTGGTATGACAACTGGACTACTATGGGTGCTCTTTATCACATTATTTCAGAAATAGGGGAAAATAGATAGAAGTTGAGTTGTTCATTGATGCACAAGGATGGGATGAGCAGAAGTTGGGTGTTTGTCTTCATGAATACTATGTTCAGTTTATTATTAAGAACTTTCCACCACCAAAGCATACAAACAGATTAGACAAGCCAGTTTGGATGCTTGAACCAAATGGTTATTTCTCTGTAAGAAGTGCTTGGAATTATATAAGGCAGAAGGATCAGGAGGAAGAAAATTTTAAGTTCATGTGGAGTAAAAAGTTTCCATTCAAAATGTCTTTATTTCTTTGGAGAATGTGGAAGTTTAGGGTCCCAATAGATGAGGTACTGCAACATATGGGGATAAATATTGTTTCTAAAAAATGTTGGTGTTGTTGTAACACCCTGCAACTAGAAAGAACTAAAAAGGAAAAAGAGGAAATAGTCATTTTTGGAAAGTATAAAGAAAATATGGAAATTGTTAAGTGTGTTAAAGTTGAATTTTTTGTCAACTTCAAATGACCATAACTTCTAGCTCAAAATGAGTTAGGTGTGTTTCTAGAAATCTCAGGAAATATCTTGGAATGATCTTTCCAACGCCATCGAGTTTGCGCGATTCCGAGTTCGTATGAGTGAGATATACCCATTGGAAGTTGAGCTGTTCGAATAAGGAAATGTCCAATCCGGATTTTAGAAGGGCATTATGGTCTTTTCCATACCCCATGACTTAATTTCATTTTTGGTAATTAATTGTGGTCTAAACTGATAGGATTCAGTTTACGCTTTTACGATATTGAGTTAGGGTTTTAGAAAAGAGAAAAGAAGAAGAGAAATGAGGAGAAGGAGGATGAATTGTCAAGTTCTTGAAGAATCGCTTGTGGATTTCGTCAAGGGGTGATCCCTAC
Organism: Solanum tuberosum; assembly: GCF_000226075.1. Lineage (NCBI taxonomy): Eukaryota > Viridiplantae > Streptophyta > Magnoliopsida > Solanales > Solanaceae > Solanum > Solanum tuberosum. Next base: position 106,766 of record NW_006239242.1, on the reverse strand, counting down.
GAGGTATGTGAGTTCACACAGCGTTGGGTTCGTTCATCCACGCGCCAAACATCTTTAATTCAGCATGAATTCATCCTAAAAGTTGAAAGTTTGAATGTTCTTGATATGTGTTCTTGAATTTACTTTCGTTCTTGAATTTGGGATTGAGATTTAGGAGTTTCTTGAGAGTTTAAGGTCGATTTTAGAGTTGTGTTTGATTAGATTCTTGTGTACATATGATGGGTATCTGAATCTAAAGAGAATTAGAGAAAAATAATCAAATTTAGGTGATTTGGGGTTTGAAAACAAAGAAGGAACAAGTCGGCAGAATCTACGTACCAGGTCGACGCGGACCTGTTCCTCAAGATTGAAAAAGTTCTCCTCTCGTTGCGGAGCGGTCACGGATCGTTTTGCCTCAAAAATTATTTTTGCGACAAAAAATTTAAATACATCTCTGCATTGCGGACTCGCTTCCAGGCAGTGATTTCTTGATCATTTCTCATGTTTTGCTATCTAAAATCATTCCTAAACAGCATGAGATCTTTCCTATCACAAATCACAATCCTTTAATCCATAATTCAATTCAAGGATCAGTTAAAAGTCAAGCCAAGATAAGTTAAGAGTCAAGTTAAGAGAAGTTAAGAGTCAAGTCAATAGCAGTTCATAGAGTCTTCCAAGAGTCTTTTACAAATGTTTCAACTTTGTTTTAAGACTTGAGTTTTGAGTTGAGTAATGAGCAGAGTTAGAAGTTCATTTCTTCAAAAGATTATATCGGGACAATGTATTCCCAAAGAGTAAAATGTTTTCACATTTAAAGAAGAAAGGAAACCTTGATTTCTAATAGAGCCTTTGAGCCAGTTTTTCAATAAAGAGCCTTTGAGCTAGTTTTTCAGTAAAGAGCCTTTGAGCTAGTTTTCAGTAAAGAGACTCTGAGCTAGTTTTTCAGTAAAGAGACTTTGAGCTAAGTTTTTGAGCAACTATCTCAAATCACATAAAGAAGTATGGTTTTTTAAAAACATAAGAGCTAGTATCATATTTTGAGAGTAGTATTGAGCACCGATATGGGGGAGAGTTCAGACAACTCACAGCCCCCATAAACCATGTAGCCACCATGGGTAGAAAATGGTCATACTTTTTAGATGATTCCTTAGTGCTTTTTAGCATAGACTAGTGGATCCACTTAGTAGTTCAGGTTCTATACTCATGGCAAAGTAGAGGATGGCCCTGGCAGTGTGACGTAAAATGCTGTATCATCACGATAGCTCTTAAGTGATGGTTGTCGGTTTAGAGAAACTCTCACATCAGTATTTTATATTTTTATATATATCAGAAATATTTGTATTTTCATATACAAATAGAGTTAATATTGTATATTTGCATATATATAGAGTTATTATTGTATTTCTAAATACACAGAATTGAAAACCATGTTTTAAAGCTTTTCTTTATACTGCATTTATTTACACTGCTTTATATTGAAATCAGTTTGGTTGAGTTGAGTTGAGCTAGTTAAGTTCTTCAGTTCCTTCAAGCTTATGTCTTGTTCTAGAACTCGCCTCGCATACTCGTACATTCAATGTACTGATACCATTTGGCCTGCATCATTTTATGATGCAGACACAGGTAACCAGAATCAACATCCAACGCATCGTTGATCCAGTTGAGTCCTCAGAGTCTGATGGTGAGCCTCCTTGCTTTCTAGAGGATCCCCTTTATTGATTTCATTATTTTAGTTCATTAGGATGTCGTGGGTCTTTTCCTGACATCCATCTCAGTTTTAGAAGCTTCATAGATAGTCAGTCAGTTAGTTCATTTGTCATTATCTTGTTATTGGCTTATGTTCAGATTTGAGTTGCCACTTTGGTTAAGTTAAATGTTTATTTTCTAAATCATTATGATTTTAGTTTGAGACAGTTGATTATCTTGCATTTGATTTCTTTTCTTAATGCTTAAAGTCTTTCGCTGAGTAAGTAAGCTAGGCCAAGGGTTCGCTTGGGGCCATCAATAGTTCTCGAGTGCCAGCCACGTCCGGGGTGTAGGCTTGGGGAGTGACAAACTTTGTATCAGAGCACAGAGTTCAGGAGTCGTAGGGAGTTTATCGGTGTGAAGCGCGCCACATCAATAATTAGGACGCTGCAACATTTAGGAAATTTTCTCACTTCTTTCATACTCATTTTATGCGTTAGAGTTTGATCTCTAAAAAGTTTCCTTCTAATTAGTGTTTGCGCGTGTTTGATGTTATGTGCGTTGCCGCGATACTAAACGAGTTGAACAAGTGCATATCAATTGAAGAATGTTGCTAGGACTTGGTTTGACCAGTGGAAGGAGGGTAGAGCTGAGGATGCACCACCTGCAAGTTGGGCTTGTTTTGAGGAGGCCTTCTTGGGGAGCTTTTTCCCCCGAGAACTGAAAGAGGCTAAGGTATGGGAATTTCTTACCCTTAAGGAAGAGTCACTGAGTGTTCATGAGTATGGGTTGAAGTTCACCCAACTATCCCGTTATGCTCCGGAGATGGTTGTGGATATGATGAGTAGAATGAGTTTGTTTGTTGTTGGGTTGTCCCATCTATCAAGCAAGGAAAGAAGGGCAGTTATGCTAATTGGGGACATGGATATATCAAGGTTGATGGTCTATGTACAGAAGGTTGAGGAAGACAAGCTTAGGGATAGTGAGGAATTCAGAAATAAGAAAGCTAAGATAGGGAATGAGTCCGGGTAGCAGAAAAGTAATGTTAACCGTTCGTCCTTTCAGCAAAATCAAAAGGGACCTGCTTCATCATCTGCTAGTGCACCTGAAACAGAAACAAAGGTGAGTACAATAGTCAAAATTCACAACATTTCAGGGCTAGACCTGCGCAGTCTCAGGGTAGTGTGGCACAAGGAGGTAACTTGGATCCTACATATGCTAAGTGTGGTAGAACCCACCCAGGTAAGTATCGTGATGGCTAGTCAAGTTGTTTCAAGTGTGGACAAGATGGTCACTTCATGAAAGATTGCCCTAAGAATCAGCAAGGTAGTGGAAATCAGGGCAATAGAGCCCAATCTTCATCAGTTTCTCCATAAGACAAGGCTGCACCTAGAGGAGCTACATTCGATACCAGCGGAGGAAAAAACCGTCTTTATGCAATCACTAGTCGTCAAGAGCAAGAGAACTCTCCAGATGTTGTCACTGGTATGATTAAAGTCTTTACTGTTGATGTTTATACTTTGCTAGACCCAGGAGCAATAGTTTTGATGTTCTTCCTGAGAAACTCTGTGAACCTTTTTGTGTTTCTACACATGTTGGGGAGTCTATTCTAGCTGAGCGAGTACATCATGATTGTGTCATTTCTGTGAATCACAAGGACACCATGGCTGATTTAGTCGAATTACACATGGTAGATTTTGATGTCATTCTTGGTATGGACTGACTTTATGCCTGTTATGCCTCCGTTGATTGTAGAACTCGAGCTGTCAAGTTTCAGTTTCCAAATGAGCCAGTCTTAGAGTGGAAAAGTATTTCAACCATGCCTAATGGTCATTTTATTTCATATATTAAGGCAATGAAGTTAGTTTCTAAGGGGTGTGTCTATCACTTGGTCCGAGTTAATGACTCTAGTGTTGAGATACCTCCTATTTAGTCAGTTTCAGTAGTAAAAGAGTTTCCAGAAGTCTTTCCATATGATCTTCCCAGAGTCCCTCCTGAGAGAGAAATAGACTTTGGTATAGACATTCTTCCAGATACTCGTCCTATCTCTATTACTCCATATAGAATGGCATCAGTAGAGTTGAAAGAGCTTAAAAAACATTTGAAAGATCTCCTTGATAAGGGCTTTATTCGACCAAATGTATTACCTTGGGGCGCTCCGGTCTTATTTGTAAGAAAGAAAGATGGTTCCTTTCGTATGTGTATAGATTACCATCAGTTGAACAAGGTTACCATCAAGAACAAATATCCTCTCCCAA
>NW_006239242.1:99546-100895 GCF_000226075.1 Solanum tuberosum | reverse complement strand
AGTTGAAAGTAAGGGAATGTGATATTCCCAAGATAACGTTCAAGACCCGTTATGGTCATTATGAGTTTCTGGTCATGTCCTTTGTTTTGACCAATGCGCCTGCGACATTCATGGATCTTATGAATAGAGTATTCAAGCCTTATTTAGATATGTTTGTTATCGTATTCATCGATGACATACTAATCTATTCGAGGAATGTAGAAGATCGTGCTAGTCATCTCAGAATAGTTCTCCAAACTTTAAAAGATAGAAAGTTGTATGCCAAGTTCTCTAAGTGTGAGTTCTGGCTTGAGTTTATGGCTTTCTTAGGCCACATTGTGTTTGGAGAGGGAATTAAAGGGGATACCCAAAAAATAGAGGCAGTGCAGAATTGGCCTAGACCCACATTTTCAATAGATATTCAGAGTTTCTTGGGTTTGGTTGGCTATTATAAAAGGTTTGTAGAGGGGCTGTCATCCATTTCGTCTACTTTGACCAAGTAACTCAGAAGACAGTGAAGTTTCAATGGTCTAAAGCTTATGAGAAAAGCTTTCAGGGATTGAAAAAGAGGTTATCTACTGCCCAAGTTTTGACCTTACCAGAAGATACTCAAGGTTTTGTGGTGTATTTTGATGCTTCTAGAGTTGGTTTGGGTTGCGTATTAATGCAGAATGGCAAGGTTATAACTTATGCCTCCAGAGATTTGAAAGTTCATGATAAAAATTACCCAACCCATGACTTAGAGTTGGTTGCTGTAGTATTTGCTTTGAAGATATGACGTCATTATTTGTATGGTGTTCATGTAGATGTATTCGCTGATCACAAGAGTCTTCAGTATGTGTTTACTCAGAAAGAGCTTAATCTCAGACAAAGGCGATGGTTAGAATTACTCAAAGATTATGACATGATGATTCTTTATCACCCAGGTAAGGCTAATGTTGTTGCTGATGCTTTGAGCAGGTTGTCTATGGGTAGTACTGCCCATGTTGAGGAACAAAAAAGAGAGTTAGCAAAAGATGTGCATAGACTTGTACGCTTGGGAGTCCGACTAATGGATTCCACAGAAGGAGGAGTAGTAGTGATGAATAGGGCTGAATCATCATTATTGTCAGAAGGAAAAGAGAAGCAAGACCAAGATCCCATTTTTCTTGAGTTGAAGGCAAATGTTCATAAGCAAAAAGTAATGGCTTTTGAACAAGGGAGAGATGTTGTATTGAGATATCAAGGTACATTGTGTGTACCAAGGGTGGATGAACTCCAACAGAGGATCATGGAGGAAGCTCATAGCTCCAGATATTCTATCCAGGTTCCACAAAAATGTATCGCGATTTAAGAGAGGTTTATTGGTGGAGTAGTATGAAGAAGGGCAT
>NW_006239242.1:88746-99483 GCF_000226075.1 Solanum tuberosum | reverse complement strand
TATAGAACTTTCGGAATGGAAGTGGGAGATGATTAATATGGACTTAATCACAGGTTTTCCGAGGTCTCGCAGGCAGCATGATTCTATTTGGGTGATTGTTGATAGAATGACAAAGTCAGCCCACTTTTTGCTGGTAAAGACTACCCATACATCAGAAGATTATGCCAGGTTATATATTCAAGAGGTAGTAAGACTTTATGGAGTCCCTATTTTTATTATATCGGATAGAGGTGCACAATTTACTGCACAGTTTTGGAAGTNGCCCACTTTTTGCTGGTAAAGACTACCCATACATCAGAAGATTATGCCAGGTTATATATTCAAGAGGTAGTAAGACTTTATGGAGTCCCTATTTTTATTTATATCGGATAGAGGTGCACAATTTACTGCACAGTTTTGGAAGTGATTCCAAAAAGTACTTGGGTTCAAAGGTGAACTTAAGTACTACCTTTCATCCTCAGACAGATGGGCAAGTAGAGCGCACTATTCAAACTTTAGAGGATATGTTGAGGGCTTGTGTGATTGATTTCAAAGGTAATTGGGATGATCACCTACCTCTTATTGAGTTTTCTTACAACAATAGTTACCACTCTAGCATCCAAATGGCTCTTTATGAAGCTCTTTATAGGAGAAGGTGCAGATCTCCTGTTGGATGATTTGAGGTTGGTGAAGCTGGGTTGATAGGACTAGATTTAGTTCATCAAGCTATGGAAAAGGTGAAAGTGATTCAAGAGAGGTTGAAAACAACGTGAAGTTGTCAGAAATCCTACACTGATGTTAGGAGAAAGGAGTTAGAGTTTGAAGTAGATGATTGGATGTATTTAAAAGTTTTACCCATGATAGGTGTTATGAGATTTGGCAAGAAGGAGATGCTTAGTCCTCGTTACATTAGCCCTTACAGAATATCGAAAATGGTAGGTAATATAGCTTATGAGTTGGAGCTACCACAAGAGTTAGCAGCGGTTCATCTGGTATTTCATATTTCCATGTTGAAGAAGTGCATGGGAAATCCTTCACTTATCATACCAACTGAGGATATTGAGATCAAGGATAGCTTATCTTATGAGGATATTCCTGTTCAGATTCTAGATCGCCAAGTCCGCAAGTTGATGACAAAAGAGGTAGCATCAGTCAAGGTTCTTTGGAGGAATCAATTTGTTGAGGAAGCTACTTGGGAAGCTGAGGAAGATATGAAGAAGAGATATCCACATCTTTTCAAATCCGGAGAAATTCCAGAACAATGTACTAATTCTCTTCTTAGTACTCTTTAACTTATGAGATTGCATATTGTATTTGCTTTGCTTGTTTGGTGTTTGAGTTGAATGTTAGATGTTACACCCTTAGCCTACTAAGAGTAATCTCATTTGAGAACGAATATTCCCAAGGAGATATTGTAACACCCTGTAACTAGAAAGAACTAAAAAGGAATTTAAAAGAGGAAATAGTCATTTTTGGAAAGTATAAAGAAAATATGGAAATTGTTAAATGTGTTAAAGTTGAGTTTTTGGTCAACTTGAAATGACCATAACTTCTAGCTAGGAATGAGTTAGGTGTGTTTCCAGACATCGTAGGAAAGATCTTGGAATGATCTATCCAGTGCCGCCGAGTTTGCATGATTTCGAGTTCGTATGAGTGAGATATGCCAATTGGAAGTTGGGTTGTTCGAATAAGGAAATGTCCAATCAAAGGTCATCTTCTTTGAAATCTTTTCTTATTTAGAATCAACTATTCAACCAAAATTAAAGGACAATGTTTCATTCAAGAACATCTACAAGCATCTCAAAGTCAATGGAATCAACTTTAAAGGTTTACCTAAGGATTCATAACACAATTTATTGAATTCATTCAATTCAATTGAAATTAAGATCTCATAATTTACTCGAAGGATGTAATGTCATTCACAACAAGAGAGAATCCAATTCACAATAATGTATCTCTAATAAGGGATTATAGATCATACAAAGATACTCACTCTCACATATAAATTCAAGAATACATCATCAAACCATAGGCTTTCTAATAACGCTCAACTATGTCTTGTGTTTAAGAGATAGATGATCATATTGTCACGATCCAATTTGCCAAGTCATGATGAAACCAATTATAACCCATCAGTAGGTAAGCCAACTAATAACTCAAATGATGAGTAATAGGTATAAGGGTAGAATAACAACCAAACGCAAAAGAGGAACAATTTAACCAACAAGAGAAAAGAGCGGAAACAAAATACATATAGGTAGACAAAACAAAGGATCCAACCCAGATGCTGGTGGTCACAAGTATAAAGCTACTACAAAAAGAGTACAAGTCCCAAAAGTGGAACAAAATATACAGAATTGTCTCAAAACACAAAAGACTAGTCAACTATACAGAAGGAGACATATATAATAAAAAATGTCATAAGCTCACCCTCGCCTCCAAATCATGCGAAAACTAGCGCGAAATCAATGTTGATGTTGGTACTCAAACCTGCATCAAGAAATAGATGCAGAGTGTAGCATGAGTACAAAAACAACAGACACTCAATAGGAATCATATGTCGACTGCTAGAAAATAAAGACTATGAAAAACGAGAATTAAAACACAATAGCTCTCAAATGAGCGGAAGTTTAACAAGAATGCACATGAGTGTAAAAAACAACGAAAATTAAAGCATGTAACTAACTAAAACTTGACTGGACCCCCAAAAATGTGCAAGTTTAAGTAAGAATCCAAGCGGACCCCCATAATCTCGACAATAGGTACACCAAAGAACTAAACTTATTGAGAAAAAAATCAAGTGAATTCAGAGCCGAAAAATCTGTAGCTTAGACCTTGAACCTCGAATAGGCCTCCCAAAAGAACAAACAAAACCAAGCTGATATATATCAACTCCTTAGATGATAATGAGCCCAAATCACAAACTGAAGATCAGATGTTCGGACCTTGGAGCAATATGACTAGCCCTTAAATCTACAATCAATATTAAAGAAGCATGACCAGACCTTGAATCTGCAACTGTAACACCTCGGTCTTAGAAAGAACTAAACTGGAAAGAGTTAAATTGAGAATTTTGCAAGTTAGCCTTAAATTGTGAGTTTTGAGTCAACTTCAAACAACCATAAATTTCAGTACATGATGAGTTAGGTGGCCTATAAGGTATAAAATCAAAGATCTCTGAGTCCTCTTTCCAACGCCACCAAGTTTGCTACATTCTGAGCTCAGATGAGGGAGATATGTCCGTTTGAGTTCAGCCTGTCCGATCATTGATGACTCGGGAAGTCATGGTGCATAAACATTGATGGTAAATCTAGATACCATACTGCTTAAACATTGATGGCATACTCGATCATCATACAAATCATATTTTAGAAACTCTTTTCTCAAAACTCGTCTTTACTTTCTCAAAACTGAGTTTAAGAACTCAAGTGTCTGCTTTAAAAAGCTTTTCAAAATTTATAACTCAAATCATAGGTTCCTGTGAAGTTATGGACATGAACGACTCAACTCAGGGATCTTAATAACAATAAGGAAACTCAGTACTCAGAACTCAAGACTGAAGAACTCAAAGACTCAAGAACTCAATGATATTTCTCCTCCCAAAAATATTCAATTTATAAGGTTCATGCTGAAATATAGACATGAACAAATCTACTCAAGAATTTTAATGCATAGCATATAGCAATTCAATAATTAGGAATAGAATTTTAAAAGAATCAAGAACCTGAGAACTCAAATCAACTTATCTCAAGAATACTCAAATTAGGGGTAGAATCCTAGATTTTTTTTACTGATTTGAAAGTAGATGTAGGGCGTGAGTATCACGATCCGAGTCTACACCTTGGACGTGGCCGGCACTCGAGAACCATTGCTGATCCCCAAGCGAACCCTCATCGTGGCTGACTACAAGCAAAAGACTAACTTAAGCATACAAAAGCTTAAAACTGAAATAAATTCAATAACACAAATACTTATCTTTAAAATATTCTGAATAATACTCAATAGATGAACTCAAAGTTTTAAAAACAACTCAAAGAAGATACATACTAAAACTACTCAACTTTGTCTATCTATAAAGCCTCTACTATTACAGAAGGATATTGGGACAAGACCCACTACATCTCAAAAGTACTAAATGTAAGATAAAGGTCAAGTCCTTCGGAATATAAGAAGGCTCACCAAAGCTGACTGGAATATCACATGACCTCAACGAAACGCCCGTTGATGATCCTGAATACATGTATCTGAGGCCAAATGGCTCAACACATGATATGTACGAGCATGTAAGGGGAATTCTAAAACATAAACATAAGCTTGAAATGATGGAAAAGAAACATACTTACCTCTTCTCAACTCAATGAAACATAGTTCAACGCAATTCTGTAAAACATAGTTCAACTCAATTGAGAGAAATAGGGCTCAACTTAACAATAAGGTGCTCAATAATATAAGATGCAATATCTAGGAAGCTTTTAAAACAATAGGTGATAACTCAATTGTATGCATACAATAATAACTCAATTGTATGAAAATAAAATAATAGCTCTGTTTGTATATAAAAATACAAAGTAACTCTGTGGGAGATTCTCTAACCGATAACCGTCACTATGAGCTATGTGATGATACAACATCTAGCCCACGCTGTCAGAACTGTCCTATACTTTGCCAGGGTATAGAACCTACTACTAAGTGGATCCACTAGTCTATGCTAAAAACCAATAATGAATCATCTTAAAAGTATGACCCTTTCTACCCATGTTGGCTACATGGTTTACGGGGGCTGTGAGTTGTCTGAACTCTCCCCCATATCGGTGCTCAATACTACTCTCACAATATAACTAGCTCATATGTTTAGAAACATAACTCTTTCTGTGTTTTGAGATTATTACTCAAAAATCTTTCTCTTAAAAGAGATGGTACTAAAACTACTCAAAACTCTTTTGGAAATCTCAGTTTCATCTCATCTTAAATGTAAGAAAATATTTACTCTTGGGAATACTTAGTTTCCATATATCATTTCAAAGAAAATGAACTCAGCTCTACTTTTCCTCAACTCAGTTCTCAAGTCTTTAAAAAAAGTTTTAAAAAAATTTGTAAAAAGACTTCTTAAAGTAGGGTTCATGTCGAATTATGGGCATGAACGACTCAATTCAAGATTTTCAATAACCATGCATAGAACTCAATACTTGGAACTCAACAACTCTAGAACTCAAGGATTCAATGACACTACTCATCACAAGAATGCTCGACTCGGAGGGTTCATGCGGAATTATGGGTATGGACTACTCAACTCAAGGATCTTTATGGGTAACATGTAGTAGCCCCATGATTAGGAATATAATCCCAAAATGATTATGGACTCAATACTTAAGACTTAGAACTTGAAGATACTACTTCTCTCAAAGATACTCAACTGATGGAGTTTATGCGGAATTTATGGGCATGAATGACTCAACTCAAGGGTCTAAATAACAATATGGAACTCAGGTATGTGACTCATTCTCATACTTATTTCCTCAAAACATAGCTCAAATATATCAAAGGATTCACAATTGAACTCAAATACTTTCTTGAACTCTACTTTTAACTCTATCTTGAATTTGAATTATGAATTCAAGAGTTATGATTCATGATATGAAGGATCTCGATGATAGTGTAGACTTATGAATAAATTATCCTCATTCTCATACTCACTTACTTGAGTCTTGAAACAAGTTATTAGTAATTGTAGAAGACTCCTCAAGAAAACTCAAATGGACTTTCTCAAAATGTTCGAAAGAACTCTCAAGACTCGACTCTTAACTCTACCTTGAATTTGAATTATGAATTCAAGGTTATGATTATTGTCATTAATGATTTCTAGGTGTTTAGAAGTAGTTTAAAGTGTTTAGAATCAATAGGGATTGAAGGAACCTTTTTTAAAGAACTCAATTCGATAGTTGATCTCGAAGGATTCACGATTTAACTCAAAGACTTTCTTGAACTCTACTCTTAACTCTTCCTTGAATTTGAATTAAGAATTCAAAGGATGTGACTTGATATATAGGATTTCTTGATGATTGGATGTAGGTTGGATAGTAAAAATACTAAGAGAGTGAAGACATATTTTGAAAGATCGAATACAGAACGAAGAACGGAGGTGGAAAGGACCTGACGTCCCTGGCGTAGCAGTGGCGCACCGCGCCAGACCTTAGGTGCAACAGGGGTGTGTCTCCCCGGCCACGTTCCAGACGAATCCGACGAACTTTTCTTCAATTTTTCCAGCCGTACCTTGTCTAAACTCGAATGATTTCCTCCAAACTCTTTTGGATCCTCAAACTGTAACATCTCGCAATTTGAAATAGCTAGGAAGAAGCTAAGAACTAGAAATAGTCATTTTAGGAAATCATGAAAATCTGGAAATTTGTCTAAAGTTAGGAAAAGTTAAGTTTTGGCCAACTTCAAATGGTCATAAATTCTAGATTAGGATGACTTAGAGGTACTTCCAGATATGGTAGGAAATATATTGGAATGATCTTTCCAACGCCACTTAGTTTGCGTGATTCCGATTTCGTATGAGTGAGTTATGTTCTTTGGAAGTTGGGCTGTTGGAATTAGGAAAGTCCAAATCCGGAATTTTGAAGGGTAGTTTGTCTTTTCCTTACCCAACTTAATTAATTCGTTTGTAGGAGTTTAATTGGGGTAAAGTCTGATTTTGTCAGTTTAGGAAAAAGTGAATTTCATGCTAGGGTTTGGAGAAAGGAAAAAAGAGGAGAAAGGAGAAGAGAAAGAAAGATTCGTCGAGATTAGCTTGTGGATTTCATCGGGGGTGATCCCTACAAGGTATGTGAGATCAGATAGCGTTGGGGTTAGTTCATCCACGTGCCAAGCATGATTAATTCAGCGTATTTTTGTCTTAAAAGGATTGAGAATTTGATGCTCTTGATAGTTGTTCTTGAATTGATTTCGTTCTTGAATATGAGTTGGGATTAAGGAGTTTCTTAATGTTAAAGTGTTGTTTCCTTGAGTAGTTTGGGTTAGAGTTTGTGTATATGATTTGGGTACATGAATCTAAAGTGAATTTGAGAAAAAGAATCGGATTAAAACGATTTAGGATCAGAAAACAAAATCAAAAATTTGTCAGACTCACCTGAGGAGGGCCAGGTGCGTCACCCCTCCATAACGCCAGGAGGCTGGGGAGGTGTGCCTGCAGTGTGCCCAAAGTGAGCCCCAGAAAGTTGGGGCTTGGCGCGGCACACCCCGGATGCACTTGAATCGTCGATTTCACCCAGTTTTTGTCATTCGGTCCATTTAAGCCTTTCTAAAGTGTACTAACACTTTCCATTGATTCTAACTACTCTAAAATGACTTCTAAACATCTAGATATCATCCAAAAACATGAATCATAACCTTGAATCCATAAATTCAAATTCAAGGAAAGTGAAGAGCCAAGTCTAGGAAGCTCTTAGAGTCTTTTCAAGAAGTCTTTTCCAAATGTTTTAATTTTGTTTTAAGACTTAAAGTTCAAGTTGAGTAAAGAGTAAAGAGTAAAGTTTGAAATTCATTTCTTCAAAAGTATATGGGGACTATGTATTCCCAAAGGGTTTAAAATGTGTTCACATATAAACAACAAAGGAAACCTCGATTTTCAAAGAGCATTAAGGCTAGTTTTCAGAAAAGAGTAATCGCTTTCTAAATGAAGCAAGAGGGGACACTTTGATTTCCAAGATAGCCTTTGAGCTAAATTTTTGAGCAATTATCTCAAATCACAGAAGAAGTATGTTTTTAAACATAAAGAGCTAGTATCATATTTTGGGAGTAGTATTGAACACCGATATGGTGGAGCGTTCACAGAACCCACAGCCCCCATAAACCATGTAGCCATCATGGGTTAAAAAGGGTCATACTTTTTAGATTACTTTAGTGCTTTTTAGCATAGACTAGTGGATCCACTTAGTAGTTAAAGTTTTATACCCTTGGCAAAGTATAGGACGGCCCTGGCAGCGTGAGGCAAAATGTTGTATCATCACAATAGCTCTTAAGTGATGGTTGTCGGTTAGAGAAACTCCCACATACGTTATTTGTATTCTTATATACACATTTATTTGTAGTTTTACATACATTTCAGAGTTTTAGTGTATCTTTGCATACGCCCAGAGTTGACATCATATTTTTAACAGCTTTTCTTTATATTGCACTTGTTTTAAAACTGCTTTTTATTTAAATAAGTTCAGTTATGTTGAGTTGAGTTGAGTTGAGCCAGGTAAGTTCTTCAGTTTCCTTTCAGTTTCTTTTCAAGCTTAAGTTGTGTTTAGCATTCCAACTCGCATACTTGTACATTTAATGTACTAATGCCAGTTTGCCTGCATCTTATTATGATGCAGACACATGTAACTAGGATCGGCATCCAGCGCATCGTTGATCCAGTGAGCAGTTCAGAGTCTGTTGGTGAGCCGCTTTGCATTCCAGAGGACTCCTTGTATTTCGCTTTCAGTATTTCAGTGTTAGGACAATTGGGGGTCTTGTCCCAACATCCCTCTTTGTTTTAGAGGCTTCATAAACAGTTAGTATTTTAGTTGTCTTTACATTTCATTTCATATGTTAAGACTTGAGTTGCCATTATGGCCAAGTTGAATGTTGACCTTTAAAACATTCTAAGTTATTTTACCAAGCTATTTCAGTAAGGTCATTTGATCATTGTAATAATGTTTAGAGTTTTCTGCTGAGTTAGTAAGCCAGGCCAAGGGGTCCCTTGAGGCCAGCAATGGTCTTCGAGTTTCAGCCACGTCCAGGGTGTAGGATCGGGGGTGACACACTTGGTATCAGAGCACAGAGTTCAAAAGTCCTAGGGAGTCTATGAAGCCGTGTCTATAGAGTCCTATTTATCGGTGTGAAGCACACCATATCTATTATTAGGAGGCTGCAACATTTAGGAAAATTTGTCTCTTCTTTCACACTAATGTTGTGCGTTAGAGTTTGATCTCTACAGAGTTTCCTTCTAATTCATGCTCGCACGTGTTTTTAGATAATCATGCCTCCATGAAGAGCAGTCAGATGTTGTCCAACTAGGAGAAATATTAAGGAACATGAGTTACCAAATGCATCTGAAGTGCAACCTCAAGGGGAAGTCACTAATGCTGAGTTTAAATAAGCAATTAGGATGTTGAATCAAGCTGTGACTAACTAGGTTGGGAAACAAAGGGGAGCTCGACAAGAAGAGGCTGACACTTCAAGGATTCGTGATTTCTTGAGGATGAATCCTCCAAGTTTCACTGGTTCAAGCACTTCTGAGGATCCGAAAAACTTTGTTGATGAACTAAAAAAGGTGTTTGATGTGATGCATGTTGCTAATACTAAGAGAGTTGAGCTAGCTGCATATCAACTGATGAATGTCTCTAGGACTTGGTTTGACCAGTGGAAAGGGGGTAGAGCTGAGGATGCACCACTTACGAGTTGGGATTGTTTGAGGAGGTTTTCTTGGGGTGTTTCTTTCCCCGAGAACTGAAAAAGGCCAAGGTACGTGAGTTCCTCACACTTAAGTAGGATTCTCTAAGTGTTCATGAATATGTGTTGAAATTCACCCAATTGTCCCGTTATGCTCCGGAAATGGTTGTGGACATGGGGAGTAGAATGAGCTTGTTTGTTGCTGGGTTGGCTCGTCTAATGAGTAAAGAAGGTAGGGCCGCAATGCTGATAGGTGACATGGATATCTCAAGGTTGATGTTCTATGTGCATCAGTTAGAGGAAGAGAAGCTGAGGGATAGAGAGGAGTTTAAGATCAAAAGGGCTAAGATAGGGAATGAGTCCGGGCAGCAGAAGAGTAATGCCAACCGGTCATCCTTCTAACAGAAATAGAAGGTCCCTGCTCCATCATCTGCTAGTGCACCTGCACCTAAGAACAAAGGCAAGTACAATAGTCAGAATTTCAGAGCTAAACCTACTTATTCTCAGGGTAGTGTGGCACAAGGGGGTAGTAAGCCTCCTGCATGCGCCAAGTGTGGTAGGAACCATTTAGGTACTTGTCGTGAGGGATCCACTGGTTGTTTCAAGTGTGATCACAGTGGGCATTTCATGCGAGAGTGTCCAAAGAACAGGCAGGGAAATGGTAATGGGGGCAATAGATCCTAGTCTTCTTCAGTTGCTCCACCAGACAGAACTGCACCTAGAGGGGATACTTCCAGTACTAGGAGAGGAACAAACTACTTATATGCTATCAACAGTCACCAAGAGCAAAAAGATTCGCCAGATGTTGTCACTGGTATGATCTAAGTCTTTGACCTTACTGCTTATGCCTTGCTAAACCCAAGAGCGAGTTTATCTTTTGTAAATCCTTATGTTGCTATGAATTTTGATGTTATTCCTGGCAACTTAGTGAACCATTCAGTGTTTCTACACCTGTTGGTGAGTCTATTCTAGCAGACAGAGTTTATCATGATTGTCCCATTTTCGTCAATCACAAGAGTACCATGGCTGATCTAGTTGAGTTAGACATGGTAGTTTTTGATGTCATTCTTGGTATGGACTGGCTTCATTCCTGTTATGCCTGAGTTGATTGTAGAACTCGAGTTGTCAAGTTTCAGTTTCCAAATGAGCCAGTCTTAGAGTGGAAAAGAAGTTCAGCAGTGCCTAAGGGTCATTTCATTTTGTACCTTAAGGCAAGGGAGTTAGTTTCTAAGGGGTGTGTCTATCACTTAGTCCGAGTTAATGACTCAAGTGTTGAGGTACCTCATATTCAGTCAGTTCCAGTAGTAAAAGAGTTTCCAGAAGTCTTTCCTGATG
>NW_006239242.1:68019-88537 GCF_000226075.1 Solanum tuberosum | reverse complement strand
ATCTTACCTTGGGGCGCTTCGGTCTTGTTTGTGAGAAAGAAAGATGGTTCCCTTAGGATGTGTATAGATTGCCGCCAATTGAACAAGGTTACCATCAAGAACAAGTATCCTTTTCTGAGAATTGATGATCTTTTCGATCAGTTTCAGGGTGCTTCTTGTTTTTCGAAAATAGACCTCAGATCTGGCTACCATCAGTTGAAAGTAAGGGAATGTGATATTCCAAAGACAACATTCAGGACCAGTTATGGTCATTATGAGTTTCTAGTCATGTTGTTCGGTTTAACTAATGCACTTGCAGTGTTCATGGACCTTATGAATGGAGTTTTCAAATCTTATTTAGATATGTTTGTTATCGTCTTCATTGATTACATACTAATTTATTCAAGGAATGAAGAAGATCATGCTAGCCATCTCAGAATAGTTCTTCAGACTTTGAAAGATAAGGAGTTATATGCTAAGTTCTCAAAATGTGAGTTTTTGTCTTGAGTCTGTGGTGTTCTTGGGCCACATAATTTCTGGTGATGAAATTAGAGTTGATACCCAAAAGATAGAGGTAGTGCAGAGTTGATATCACATTTGTTGTAGTGTTTGACTAAGTTGACTCAGAAAACAATTAAATTTCAATGGTCTGAAGCTTTTGAGAAAAGCTTTCAGGAATTGAAAAAAAGGTTAACTACTTTCGAGTATTGACCTTACCAGAAGGTACACAAGGTTTTGTGGTGTATTGTGATGCATCTAGAGTTGGATTGGGTTGTTGTGTTAATGAAGAATGGCAAAGTTATAGCTTATGCCTCCAGAGAGTTGAAAGTTCATGAGAAGAACTACCCAACCCATGACTTAGAATTGGCTGTTGTAGTATTTTCTTTGAAAATATGGCGCCATTATCTTTATGGTGTTCATGTGGATGTGTTCACCGATCACAAGAGCATTCAGTATGTGTTCACTCAGAAGGAGCTCAATCTCAGACAGAAGAGGTGGTTAGAATTACTCAAGGATTATGACATGGGTATTCTTTACCACCCAGGTAAGGCTAATGTTATTGCTGATGCTTTAAGCAGGTTGTCTATGGGTAGTACTAGCTATGTCGAGGAAGAAAAGAGAGAGTTAGCAAAAGATGTGCATAGACTTGCACGCTTGAGAGTCAGACTTATGGATTCCACAGAAGGAGGAGTAGTGGTGATGAATGGGGCTAAATCATCATTAGTGTCAGAAGTAAAAGGCAAGAAAACCAAGACCCTATTTTGCTTGAATTGAAGGAAAATGCTCATAAGCAAAAAGTATTAGCTTTTGAATAAGGGGGAGGTGGCGTACTGAAATATCAAGGTAGATTATGTGTACCAATGGTGGATGGACTCCATGAGAGGATCATGGAGGAGGCTTATAGCTCCAGATATTCCATTCATCCGGGTTCCACAAAGATGTATCGCAATTTGAAAGAGGTGTATTGGTGGAATAGTATGAAGAAGGGCATTGCAGAATTTGTTGCTAAGTGCCCAAATTGCCAACAAGTTAAAGTAGAGCACCAAAGGCCCGGTTGTTTGACTCAGGATATAGAACTTCCAGAATGGAAGTGGGAGATGATTAATATGGACTTCATCACATATTTACCAAGGTCTCGCAGGCAGCATGATTCTCTTTGGGCGATTGTCGACAAAATGACAAAATCAGCCCACTTTTTGCCAGTAAATTCTACCCATTCAGCAGAGAAGTATGCCAGGCTATATATTCAGGAGGTGGTAAGACTTCATGGAGTCCCAGTTTCCATTATTTCAGATAGAGGTGCACAATTTACTGCACAATTCTGGAAATCTTTTCAAAAGGGTTTGGGTTCAAAAGTGAACTTAAATACTGCTTTTCATCCTCAGACAGATGGGCAAGCAGAGCGCACTATTTATACATTAGAAGATATGTTGAGGGCCTGTGTGATCGATTGCAAAGGTAATTGGGATGATCACCTACCCCTTATTGAATTTGCATACAACAATAGTTACCACTCTAGCATCCAAATGGCTCCATATGAAATTCTTTATGGGAGAAAATGCAGATATCTTATTGGACGGTTTGAAGTTGGTGAAGCAGGGTTGATAGGACCAAATTTAGTCCATCAAGCTATGTAGAAGGTGAAAGTGATTCAAGAGAGGTTGAAAATGGCACAGAGTTGTCAAAAATCCTACACCGATGTTAGGAGAAGAGAGTTAGAGTTTGAAGTAGATGATTGAGTGTATCTAAAAGCTTCACCCATGAAGGGTGTTATGAGGTTTGGTAAGAAGGGGAAACTTAGTCCTCGGTATATTGGACCTTATCGAATGTCCAAGAGGATTGGCAAAGTAGCTTATGAGTTGGAACTACTTCAAGAGTTGGCCGCGGTTCATCCGGTGTTTCACATCTCCATGTTGAAGAAATGCATGGGCGATCCTTCATTGATCATACCAACTGAAAATATTGGGATCAAGGATAGCTTATCTTATGAGGAGATTCCTGTTCAGATTCTACATTGCCAAGTTCGCAAGTTGAGAACAAAAGAGGTAGCATCAGTCAAAGTCCTTTGGAGTAATCAATTCATTGAGGAAGCTACTTGGGAAGCTGAAGAGGACATGAAGAAGGGATATACACATCTCTTTGAATCCGGAGAAAGTGCAGACCAAGGTACTAATTATTCTCTTCTTAGTACTCTTAAAATTATGAGTGAGCATGTTGTTTGTTTGCATTTTCTTGTTAGGTGTTTGAACTTAATGTTACCACCCTTAGCCTAGTAAGGATAATCTCATTTGAGGACAAATGTTACCAAGGGGGAGATATTGTAACATCTCGCAATTTGAAATAGCTAGGAAGAAGCTAAGAAATGCAAATAGTCATTTTAAAAAATAATGAAAATCTGGAAATTTGTCTAAAGTTAGGAAAAGTTGAGTTTTGGCATACTTCAAACGGTCATAACTTCTACCTCAGGATGAGTTAGAGGTACTTCCAGCTATGGTAGGAAAGTTCTTGGAATGATCTTTCCAACGCCGTTGTATGAGTTATGCCCTTTGGAAGTTGGGCTGTTGGAATTAAGAAAGTCAAAATCCAGATTTTTTAAGGGTAGTTTGGTGTATTGCTTACCCAATACTTAATTAATTCATTTTTAGGAGTTTGATTGGGGTAAAGTCATATTTTTGTTAGTTTAGGAAAAAGTGAATTTCACGCTAGGGCTTGGAGAAAGGAGAAAAGAGGAGAAAGGAGAAGAGAAAGCAAGATTCGTCAAGATTTCGTCGAGATTAGTTCACCCACGTGCCAAGCATGATTAATTCAACGTATTTTCATCTTAAAAAGATTGAGAATTTGATACTCTAGATAGTTGTTCTTGAATTTATTTCGTTCTTGAATATGAGTTGGGATTAAGGAGTTTCTTGATGTTAAAGTGTTGTTTCCTTGAGTAGTTTGGGTTAGAGTTTGTGTATATGATTTGGGTACATGAATCTAAAGTGAATTTGAGAAAAAGAATCGGATTAAAACGATTTAGGATCAGAAAATGAGATAAAAAATTCGTCAGACTAATCTGGGGAGGGCCAGGCGCGTCGCCTCTCCATAGCGCCAGGAGGCTGGGGAGGCGCGCCTGCAGTGTGCCCAAACTGAGCCCCAAAAAGTTGGGGCCTAGTGCGGCGTGCCTCGGATGCGCCCGTATCGTCGTTTTCACCCAGTTTTTGTCATTCAGTCCGTTTAAGCCCTTTTAAAGTGTATTAACACTTTTCATTGATTCTAACTACTCTAAATGACTTGCCCAAACTGAGCCCCAAAAAGTTGGGGCCTAGTGCGGCGTGCCTCGGATGCGCCCGTATCGTCGTTTTCACCCAGTTTTTGTCATTCAGTCCGTTTAAGCCCTTTTAAAGTGTATTAACACTTTTCATTGATTCTAACTACTCTAAATGACTTATAAACATCTAGAAATCATCTAGAAACATGAATCATAACCTTGAATCCATAAATTCAAATTCAAGGAAAGTGAAGAGCCAGGTCTAGGAAGTTCTTAGAGTCTTTTCAAGAAGTCTTTTCCAAATTTTTTAACTTTGTTTGAAGACTTAAACTTCAAGTTGAGTAAAGAGTAAAGAGTAAAGTTTGAAGTTCATTTCTTCAAAAGAATATGGGGACTATGTATTCCAAAAGGGTTTAAAATATTTTCACATTTAAACAAGAAAGGAAACCTCGATTTCCAAAGAGCCTTCGGGCTAGTTTTCAGAAAAGAGGTTATCGCTTTCTAAATGAAGTAAGAGGGGAAACTTTTATTTCCAAGATAGCCTTTGAGCTAAGTTTTTGAGAAATTATCTCAAATCAACGAAGAAGTATGTTTTTAAACATAAAGGTCTAGTATCATATTTTGGGAGTAGTATAGAGCACCGATATGGGGGAGCGTTCAGAGACCCCACAACCCCAATAAACCATGTTGCCATCATGGGTTAAAAAGGGTCATACTTTTTAGATAATTCCTTTAGTGCCTTTTAGCATAGACTAGTGGATCCAATTAGTAGTTCAGGCTTTATACCCTCGGCAAGGTATAGGACAGCCCTGGCAGCATGAGGCAATACGTTGTATCATCACAATAGCTCTTAAGTGATGGTTGTCGGTTAAAGAAACTCCCACAGAAGTTATTTGTATTCTTATATACATATTTATTTGTATTTTTACATACATTTCAGAGTTTTAGTGTTTCTTTGCATACGTCTAGAGTTGACATCATGTTTTAAACAACTTTTCTTTATATTGCACTGTTTTAAAACTGCTTTATATTGAAATGAGTTCAGTTATGTTGAGTTGAGCCAGGTAAGTTCTTCAGTTTCCTTTCAGTTTCTTTTCAAGCTTAAGTTGTGTTTAGCATTCCAACTCGCATACTCGTACATTCAATATACTGATGCCAGTTGGCCTGCATCTTTATGATGCAGACACAAGTAACTAGGATCGGCATCTAGTGCATCATTGATCCAGTGAGCAGTTCAGAGTATGTTGGTGAGCCTTTTTACAATCCGGAAGACTCCTTGTATTTCTCTTTCAGTATTTCATTGTTAGGATGATTGGGGGTCTTGTCCCAACATCCCTCTTTGTTTTAGAGGCTTCATAGACAGTTAGTAGTTCAGTTGTCTTTACATTTCATTTCATATGTTAAGACTTGAGTTGCCATTATGGCCAAGTTGAATGTTGACCTTTAAAACATTCTACGTAATTTTACCAAGCTATTTCAGTAAGTTCATTTGATCATTGTAATAATGTTTAGAGTTTTCCGCTGAGTTAGTAAGCCAGTCCAAGGGTTCCCTTGAGGCCAACAATGGTCTTCGAGTGCCAGCTACGTCCAGGGTGTAGGCTCGAGACGTGACACAAACCTAACCTAATTACAGTGAATTCTACACCAAAAACCCACCAAGAAAAACACTCATTCGCAACTCTAACCTCAAGAACTCAACAAGAACTTCAGTATAAAAAACGAAGCACAAAACTTCAAGACCTCAACAATATTATCAATATACTTAAATGTCATGGATGAAATTCGTAAAAGAAACTCATGATTTACATATGACTGAACAAATCCAATACTATGGAAGCTTACATACCTCTTCGGATAAAATCTTTGGTAAAATCCCTCGAAGAATCGCAAATAATTTGATGAACGCCTTGAACCTTCCCTCTTTTCTCTTCTTTTATCTTTTTTTCTCTTCTTGAACTCCTCTAAAAACCTTAAGCGTAAAATGATTCCAATCTGTTTAGACTCCTAAAACCATACTAAAAATGCTTAAATTCGATTGGGTAAGGAAACGACCAAAATACCCCTCATATTTTCGAGTAACTTTTCTTTATTGGATAGCCTGACTTCAAACAGGCATATCTCCCTCGTACAAGATCGAAAATTAGCAAACTTGGTGGAGTTGGAAAGAGGATTCCAAGACCTTTCATTTGATATCTTATGGGTCTCCTAACTCAACCAATGCTGAAATTTATGGTCATTTGAAGTTGACCCAAAAACTTAAAAGAACTTAGGAATGACTTGAATGAACTCTCTTCTAAAACCCCTGCATATATGGATTTATGAGAACTGACTCAAATCAGATTTGTCCAAAAAATATTACTAAAACTCATTTTAAGCTAATTGGTAAAGGAAAAGACCAAAATACCCTTCATATTTTTAGGTAAATTTCCTTAATTGGATTGCTCGACTTCAAACAGACATATCTCCCTCATATGAGAATTATCAAACTCTGGTCGTTTGAAGTTGACCCAAAACTTAGAAGAACTTAGGAATGACTCGAATGAACTCTCTTTAGTTATTTTTCCAACTCAAGGTGATATATCTAGTGATCTTAATACTTAAGAAAATTTTAAATTCCTCCGTAAAATCCTACTCACAACGAAGGATGGTTCGAGTCTTAGTTCAAAAATTTTCTGGGGTGTTACAGTGAGAACGAACTAGTTCAAAACTATGATAGCCTTACATACGTGGAAGAACAAGGTTCTTGAAGAATCTTGATGAATCTTGAAGAATAACTTGATGAGAAGCCTTGAAACCTCAGCTTGGAGGTAAACAATCAAGAAAACCTTTCTTCAGATTCATGAATTAGTTTCTTGAAATCTTTATGGCCAAGAATTATGATTTTCATTAGTGATTCATAATTGTATGGAGGAATTTGAGTTGGAAAGAATGAAATTCTTGGAGAAATACTTACCTTGAAGAAGAATCTTGAAATAGATTGAAATAATCTTGAATGGAGTTTTCTACTTTGATTTTCCTTAGGGTTTGGCCTTATGGTTTGAGAGAGAAGATAATGATGGCTTAAAAGATGGAAATAGGATTGTTTAGAGCTTTATAGGAGTTAAGAAATCTGTTTTTAAGGTTTTCCTAGTGGTATAAGGAGAAGAAAATTACTGTATTTAGAATTCTCCCGCGGCTAAAACGGAACTGTACTACACCGATTACTAAAATGGTCATAACTTTTTACTCAAAAATTGGATTGACGCGAAATTGGTGGCGTTGGAAAGTAGATTCAAATACCTTTAAGTTGATACTCCATGTAACTTTTATATTCTAAGAGATATGATCGTTTGAAGTTGATCCAAGGAGAATCTTAAATCAAAACTTAATCGGTAAGGAAACTTTCAACTCAACTTTGTGCTAGGAGTTTTTAGTGACCTTAATTGATATCCAAAATCATTTCAACACTAAAAATTTACTTCTACACGTATGGACAATTTATGAATCACGCGATATGACCCTACAAGTAAATGAAGAATGGTTTGAGTCTTAACTTAGAAATTTTCGGGGTTTTACAGAAAAACTTGAATTTTGATCCCAACCGTGTAACACAATCCCATTATCTATCATTATTAGCTTATACATTGAAGATATTTATAAATTCACATATCTTAGCCTATATTTGATCGCCTCTCCATTGATCTTATCGTATCCTTTGCTAAAAAAATCAACCGTACCAGTTACCAAACTCAAAATCATAAAATAACTTATCACCACACTTGAGTCAAACGTCTGTAGTCTTCTTTCTAAAATCTTATCCAACAATGTTTTACTAATATGAATGACACGTAATACTATCACCATAACTGAAGCAAAGATGATGTAACTATGTGTCTTTAAACTCAATTCTCCACTCTCTCTAAAGATACATCTTTGACCCTTGCACTCAGAGTAAATATCTTTGTTCTTGCCTCTTTTCGAAGGCTAAACTACATCCCACTAATTATTTTGATTTGTGAGTCTAGTTCATTTCAATTCTATTCGAGCGGAGTCTCAACACCTCCTACAACTTTCCAAGCAACCACGCTACTCACCAAATAGTAGCAAACCACAACCTTAGATACTCACAAGACGTCATCATAATACAAAAAATTGTTTAACCATCAATCCTTATCATATAGTTGTATCTTTATAACGATCCATCACAAACTCTTAGTATCATCATGTTCAGTTAGACCTTGCCATCACAACAAAGTCAACCTTCTCATCGACATGACACCTCAACCCAGCTATACCAATCACATTCAAAGGACTAACCCAATTTTTATACGCATTCTCTTACTAAAATTCTTAGTTGTCTTCACCTAAGTATACTTACTGGGACTTTCTTTACCCATAAGCTTGTCATTTCAGTATCAATCCACTCCTTTGAAGTTTACAATGAAATCACCAGTATTCATTTAGAATCCTTGAGATACACTTTACAACCTAAACATATTAATATCGTACCAAAGATCCACCACGAAAAGCTTCCTTAAAAATAATGCTTAACCCAAACGTATGTAGTAACAAACATTACAACAAATATGATATATAGCGACAAAATTATTAGCTACGCCGTGAAATTTGTCACTAATTGTTCACTTTTAGTGACAAAAATTAAATTTTGTGCTTAAATACATGAGGCTTAAATTATTAGTGACGAAACACAAAAATTCGTAGAAATTTTTTATCCAATTGAGTTTCCCACCAATAAGTGAATTGATACAATTTGTTGAGTACTATTAGCCACGAAGTTGGAGTCACCAATGACACATTATTTTGTCATTGATGATATTCCCAATTAGTGACAAATCATTTTTTGTCCCTAATTTAGTTACATTTTGGATACGAAAAATTTTTGTCACAAAAAAATGCATTGACACATTAGTGACAAACCTTTGTCCTAAAATTAGTTAAATTTTGTATACAATTTGTTTTTTTGTCGCGAAAAGTACATTGATATATTAGTGACAAATCATTTTTTGTCCCTAATTTAGTTACATTTTAGGATTACGAAAAATTTTTGTCACAAAAAATGCATTGACACATTAGTGACAAACCTTTGTCCTAAAATTAGTTAAATTTTGTATACAATTTGTTTTTTTGTCGCGAAAAGTACATTGATATATTAGTGACAAATCATTATTTGTCCTAAAATTAGATAAATTTTGAATACAAAAAATTTTTGTTGCAAAAATATGTATTGATACATTAGTGACAAATCATTTTTTCCATAAAATTAGTTAGATTTTGGAAATGAAAAACTTTGTCGGAAAAATATATTGACACATAGGTGATGAACTAGAATTCGTAGTTAATCATAGTAAACTCTAGCCACCAAATTTTATATTCAATTGTGACCTTAATTTTTGTCACTAATACTTCAAACAATTAGTGACAATCATATTATTGTCTCTATTTAACCTACAATTTAGTTACAACAAAATTTCGTCACAAAAAAATATATGTTCAAATGGCTACGACCTAAATTTCCAAGTGGAATAGTGTAATTATGGACTACGAGAGAGGATTCACAGTTATAAATTATAAGATCATTAATTTTAAACAACATTTTAACCAACAAAAATTTTTTTAGAGAAAGATTATATACTACGCACCACACAAGCATACTTTTTTTTTCTAAAATACTAGACCATATTGCAGACAAGCGATATAGACTATATCTCATAACAAAAAAAAACATGTCAATGTTTAGACTGAATCTAAACTATTTCTGAATAAAAGCCTCTACTGATTAGAGATGTTAGGACATGCCCCAACTAACTCTAGCAAAAACTGAAACTAAAATAAAACGACTGAATAAAATACATGTCAATCGTCTTCGAAGAATGAGAACTCACAACTGATGCTGCTGAGCTGGAGATCGGAAACTGATCTATGCGTGATCTGAATGCTGAGGACCTGAACCTACATCACGAGAAGATGTAGCGCAGAGTATGCGTCAGTACTTGAAAGTTACTTAGCATGCATGATAGAATAAACTGAACAACATAAACATAATTGAACAAAGCAATAAGAGCAATAATATCATCTGAACATGAGGTAAATACTGAAATATACTGAATACTGAGCTAACTGAAAGCAATGACCAAGTACATGATATGCTGAGACTGAATACTGAACTATACTGATAACATGGTCAATGCACTAGAATCTGACTGTGGGAGCTACTGTTAACCGACATAAAACCACGAGAGCTATCTGTGGAGTTCGATGTATTGCCCCATCGGGAGGACCCAATATACCTTGCCAAGGGTATAAAGGCATGACTGGCGTGATCACTAAATATGTTGCCCACAGATGGGACTTATCCTACGGAAGTGGGGCACGTAGTTCTAAGACTATGAGGGTTACTGACCCTTAGTACACTCGGTATTAAGCCTACTCCCAACTGATTATGTAAATAACACATTATGACTGAATTTCTATAATACTGAATAGCTCAAAATACTGACATGCTAACTGAAAATGCAACATTATTATACTGATAATGAAACATCCTTAACTGAGGCATGTATATCTGAATAAATTGACCTAGCAAGTGTAATTCATGAACTATACGAATCTACACAATTAGGGTTCTGAGTTTCATGTATGAACTAAGCAACAATTCTACGAAAACATGATAATATGATTTGGATAAATCTAACAGCTGAATCACAACATAAATCTAAAATTCTAGAAACCCTAGGTCTAGGCATGATATAGAGAATCAAGAATCTGACTGAATTCTAGGGACCTAATGGGTGAACGGAACCCACTAGTGAAATCCAACATACATGGTGACGAAATTCATTGAGAAATCTTTCGATTTCGGGGATGGAACTAAGAAAACTCGTTGCGTTCTTGGAAAAGGCTTGGTCGGCTCTTTCTCCATTTTTTTGTTCAACTGGATGATTTTTTTGGAGAATGAGTTTACTAGGGTAAGTTCTAATTAAGTTACTAGGAAAAAACTGACTAAAACGATGTAGTTTAAGGGCCCAATGCATAGGAAAAGACCAAACGACCCCTGACTTAAAAGTTGTTGGGGACAACCGATGGACCGTTGACTCGCTTCAGAAAGGGGGTTTCTGGGGTCTCGATCCACGGACCAGGACCATGACCCATGGTCTGACCTACAGTCTGTTGGACTGGTCGTGGGTCGACCCTTAGACAATTTTTATTGGACTTTCTAGGGAGGGGCTGGAGGTGGCCAACCACGGACCCCACCTACGGTCTGTGGGTCACCCTACGGTCCATAGGTGGAAACGTTGGTGGCACCTGCAACTTTTGATTTCTCCATTTTCTGGTCCGTCTAGGACACGGGGTGTTACAATGTTAGTGCTGGAGTGGTAGCTGTTATTATAAGAGAACTCACACAAGGGTAGGAACTTATCCCAATGCTCTCTAAAGTCAATCACACATGCCCTCAACATATCCTCTAACACTCCAATAGTTCTCTCCGACTACCCGTACGTCTGTGGATGGAAAGTTGTGCTAAAAGTGAGTTGAGTGCACAACTCCTCATATAAACTGCCTACCTCGGTCTGAGATGATAGAAAGGGGCACCCCATGCAGCCTCACTATCTCTTTCATATAAACCTTAGCCAACTGTTGAGAATTATAGTCTACTCTGACTGGAATGAAGTGGGCTGACTTAGTCAGTCAACCACCACCCAAATGGAGTTAAACTTCCCCAAGGTCTTCGAAATGCCAACCACTAAACCCATCGCTATCATTTCCCACTTCCATTCCGGAATTGGCATTTGCCGAAGTAAACCTGCAAGCCTTTGGTGCTCATTTTTTATCTACTGACAGTTTTGGCAGTTAGCCACAAACTCAGCTATGTCCTTCTTTATGCCAGGCCACCAATAAAGTCGTTTCAAATCTCGGTACATCTCGATCACACCCGGATGAATGGAATATCGCGAACCATGGGATTCTGTCAACATCTTCTGAATCAAGTAATCCACTCGGGGAACATAAATTCTTCCCTTAAAATTGAGCACACCTTCCGCATCAAGAGCCACATCTTGTGCCTTACCAGACATTGTCTTTTTTCTAAGCTCATTCAAACTCTCATCCTCAAACTGCTTGGCCTTGATCTCCTCAATGAATGTGGGCCTACTCTCAATGCTAGCTAACACCCCACCTTTCTCAAAGATGCCCAACTGCATGAACTTAGGCTCCAAGGTCTGAATCTTCTTGGCCAAAGGCCTCTTGGACACACCCAAGCAAGCTAAACTACCCATATATACCGTCTTCTGGCTTAGTGCGTCTGCCACCACATTAGCCTTACCCGGATGATACTCAATGGTAACATCATAATCCTTGAATGTCTTCATCCACCTTTTCTGCCTCAAAATTAGGTCCTTTGAGTGAATATATGTTGTAGACTACGATGATTAGTAAACACCTCACACTTGACACCATAAAGGTAATACTGCCAGATCTTGAGAGTAAACACTACTACTGCCAACTCCAAATCATATGTTGGGTAATTTCTCTCATGCACGTTCAGCTGGCGCGATTCATAAGCTATGACATTTCTTTCCTGCATTAACATAGCACCCAAGCCCGATTGTGAAGCATCACAATAAATAATGAAATCTTTACCTTCCACCGACAGTGTCAGAATAAGAGTTGTGGTCAGAAGAGTCTTGAGTTTCTGGAAGCTCACTTCACATTTGTCAGTCCACTTGAAATGAACCTCCTTTTTAGTCAGCCATGTTAACTGTGTGACAATAGAAGCAAAATTCTTCACAAACTAGCGATATTAGCTGGCGAACCCCAGGAAACTCCTAACTTCAGTCACAGATCTAGGTGAGACCCAGTTCTTGACTGCTTTGATCTTTTGGGGATCTACCATTACCCCTTCGTTCGAACCACATGCGCCAAAAAGGCAATTGAAGTCAACCAGAACTGACACTTGGAAAATTTGGCATACACCTCTTGTTTTTCAAGAACATCGAAAATAATATGGAGATGGTCGGCATGCTCTTCCTTAGTCTTCGAATAAACCAAAATGTCATCAATAAAGACGATAGAAAAAGAATCCAAGAATGGTTTAAACACATCATTCATCAAACTCATGAAGGCTGTAGGCGCATTGGTCAACCTAACGACATCATTAAAAACTCATAGTTCCCATAACAGGTTCTGAATGTTGTTTTGGGTACATCCTCAGGCCAAATCTTTAACTGATGGTAACCAGTCCTTAGATCAATCTTAGAGAAAATTGACACACCCTGCAACTTGTCAAAGAGATCATCTATCCGGGTAACAGGTACTTATTTCTAATGGTGACCCTATTCAACTGCCGGTAGTCTATGCATATCCTCATACTACCATCATTCTTCTTAACAAACAAGACATGAGCACCCCCACAGGAAAGCACTAGGATGGATGAAACCTTTATGAAGAAGCTCCTGGATTTGAGCTTTAAGCTCTCTTAATTCTGTCGAAGCCATGCGATAAGGAGGAATGGAGATGTGGCAAGTGCCCGGTTCTAAGTTAATGCAGAAATTTATATCCCTATCCAGAGGCATACCGGGAAAATCTATAGGAAATACTTCCTTGAATTCAGACACTACAGTAAAAGACTCAATAGAGAGAGTCTCATCCTTAACATCCCGAATATGAGCCAAATATGCCAAACACCCTAGCCCCACCAGTTTCCTAGCCCGAACAAAAGACATGACCTTAGCTGGCTTAGTCTTGTACACCCCTTCCCACTCTAACTTTACCCTACCCGGGATCTCTAGAGTCACAGACTTAGCATTACAATTAAGCAAAACATAATAGAGGGACAAAAAAGTCATGCTTAAGATTATATTAAAGTGAGTCATATCCAGAATAACCAAATCAACCCAAGTTTGAAAACCCATAAACAAGATAGGACAAGTACGATAGACATGGGTGGCTATGACAGACTCTCCAACTAGGGTAGAAACATAGATGGGGACATCAAATACATCACAAACCGTATCAAATCCAAAGGCAAACTAAACTGAAACATATGAATAAGTAGAACCCAGATCAAACAAGACAATAGCCATCCGGTCACAGACAAGAATAAAACATGTGATCATTGCATCATACGCCTCAACCTCGATCTTGCGCGAAAAGTCATAACACTGAGCCATGTCATCTTGACGGGTGACTTCCTTGCCTGATTGCACTGATCTTCTACCTGCATTACCATTTCCCCAGCCTCTTGATTTGCTCCTCTCCCACCTTGTTGACGCCCTCTACTATTACTATCGTTGCCCACTGGTACCACTGCTCTAGTCTGCTACTGCACGGGGTCAGACATGCGCTGATGGGGACAATCTCTTCTCATATGCCCAGGTTCTCCACAATTGTAATAACTGCGGTCCAAAGACGGCCTGCTGCCATACGCAGGTGCGGCTCCCTGATCATCCTGAATAAGATTCTGCTGTGGGGTTCCCGAGTAACCAATTGTAAAAGCGGGCATGGCTGACTAAATTGATCGGGCGGGAAGTGTCGGCCCACCTGAACCTCTGGAATAGGAACCATGAAAGTTACATGTGCTCTTGGGCTTCTTAGAGAAAGCCTGGAACTGCCTATCACGTCGAACTCCTTCCACTTTCTTCAGGAAGTTTGTCACCTCATTAAAACTTTTACCTGCAGAGTTCATGTGAACAAACAATACATGTAACTCGACGTTTAATCCTTTAACGAATAGACGAATCCTCTCATCCTCTGAAGTTACCAACTAGGTAACATATCTAGACAAGGCATGGAACTTCGCCTCATTGGAAGCTACAATGATACCGCCCTGCTCCACAACCATAAACTTATCCTTCTTGCGATCCCTCAAAGTCCGAGGTACATACTTCTCCAGGTACAGAGCATGGAACTGCGTCCAAGTGAGTGGGGGCAAGACTGGCGATCTACATTCCACATAGGCCCTCCACCACTGCTTAGCTTCACCTTGATGCTAGAAGGTCACAAACTCTACTCCATGCTAGTTTACAATGTCCAACTTGTGAAGCCTCTCATAGCAATCAAAGATGAACTCATAGGCATCCTCACTCTCATAACCATGGAACACAGGCGGCTTCAGTTTCAGAAACTTAGTCAATATCTCATGCTCAGTACCAATCATCACAGGACCCAATAAGGGATGGAAGAAGGCATCCTGGTGCTCCAGCCATCTTGGGAACAATAGCAGCAATGGGGCAGTTGGCCGGTTGTTGAGTTGTTTGTACTGTGGAAATGACGGTGGGGTCGACCAACCCCCTCACAAAGGTCATGATCTACTGGAATAACACTAGGTCTATCGGAGGATTGTCGGTATTCCCAGCCTATGCATCCTCCTCTGGTCCAACATCATCATTGTCTTTGTTTTCCACATTCTCTTCTACCTCTTCTTAGGGTGCATGAGGGGTCTCTTTCCTAGGAACATTCTCAGTTGGGGCTCCACCCCTGGTTGGTGCCACTCTTCCTCGGCCTCTGGCCCTTCCTCTTCCCCTAGCCCTGCCTCGACCACGACCTTTGGTTGCGGACTCCTCTGCTAGCTCATTGATAGGAGCTACGGTCCTAACGCAGTTGTATCATGTGTTAACCATCTGCGGACAAAAGAGTGAAGGAGATTAGATACCAATTTGGATCACTGGATACCAATTGGAATCAAGTCATACACGAAAGGAGAAGAAGACAGAGATTTTCTAAAGTCCTGTAGCCTCTCGAAGAAAAATACAAACGTCTCTCTAGCTACCATTCCGCAAGACTCTACTAAACTTGTGTTGGTATAATGAGATCAACAAACCTAGGGCTCTGATACCAACTTTGTCACGATCCAGATCGTCGTGATTGGTACCCACACTAACCCTCCGGTGGGAGAATCATTACTACAGCCCAGCTAAGCAATTAATGAAAACTAAGAATTTAAAGATATGGAATCATGTTTAAATGACTAAATAAAATACGGAGTTCCCATAAACTCTGTAGGTCTAACAAACACACTATCGCGGAAATTCAACCCCTAGAACTGAAAGTCATTGTACCAAAACTCTATTTAACTAACAAGTCTAAGAACAAGGGGTGGAACCCGGAAAACTAAACATAAACAACCTAAACATATAGTCTGAGTCCGAAAAGAATTAACTAAACAAAAGAAGGATCCATGGCAGCATAAAAGAACTAGCTCACCCTCGAATCCGGTCGCGATCAATAATTTCCTAACTGAGGTCTGTCAGTAGCCGCCTGAAGATGCCCTATACTCAACAAGGAAAGAGCAAGTGCAGTATCTATACACGAAACCACGGTGTACTAGTAGGATCACACGGCTACTCCCGTAAGCATAATATATACAAGCAATTACCACATAGTAAGTACACATATACAGAACACAATTCAGTTATCATTTTCGGAGTAGCATACAATTACCCAATATAAATAACAATTAAATATACATGTGTCGGAACGTGACATCCGATCCAATATACATGTGTCGAAACGTGACACCAGGTCCAATATATGTGTCGGAACGTGACACCCGATCCAATATATGTGTCGGAACGTGACACCCGATCCAATATATGTGTCGGAACGTGACACCCGATCCAATATATGTGTCGGAACGTGACACCCGATCCAATATATGTGTCGGAACGTGACACCCGATCCAATATATGTGTCGAAAAGTGACACCCGATCCAATATATGTGTCAGAACATGACACCCGATCTAGTCAGCACAACCACTGTCACAATCACACCCAGAATGAATAATACTTATAGTCATACAATCAAGTAACAGGTTCATGGCATACATTGTTCACACATAATCATCTCATTTTCTATTTACATTTCCTTATTCACATACATGCACGCATACAATGAAGTAATTAACCGGCATATATCACACAACAGGAAATCAAACCATCACATACCTCGAAACCAAGACTGAATACTCCTAAGACACTGAGCTTTCCCTTTCCGAAGTCTTTTAGCTTGTTTTTGGTCTATAAATAAGTAATTAACGAAAGGATCAATAAGCAAGGCCTAATTTACCGAGATAAAAATCAAACTATCAATCCAAGGCCAAACCTAAGATCCTAATACTCAATGAGGGCTTTTCCCACCATCAACTTCAGGCCAAAACCCTCCCCCAACGATAATTACCCAAGATTCTAAGCTCTAGGAATCAAAATACGGATTAGGGGAGTAATTTCCTTACCTTTAGCGCTAGAAATTGTGGAAAACTATCAAGAATTGTCCTGGGTTGTCCCTTAGCTCTTAAGAACGAAGCTTTGCAGAAAATAACGAAATTGGGATTTTTCCCCGACTTATTTTATGACTGGCCCACCACGACGGGCCTCATCCCGCCACAGCGGCCCCGCCCTAGCGGGATTAATCCCACCCCGACAACTTGCACAGAGAGAGAAGCTCTAAATTTGAGTTCCAAGCTCCCATTTCACAACACACCTCCAAGCTGGGACGTTCTAAAACTACCCTTTCACGCCAAGATCAGTTTTGGGAGTTCTACTCGCCCGAATTCGATTCCGTAAAGCCGTACATGCTTCTTAACGTCTTGGCTATCCATTAATGTGATCAAATTCATAATTAGATCCCCCATTCATTTCCATATTTATCTAGACTTCACCTGACTCAGATTCCGTCCAAGTCTGGCCTAGGCTAGAAATTTCCAAGTTACTACTCAGAAGTTTTCTGGCCCCAAATTCCTTTTCCATTGGCTTTCCCATAACGACGGAAAGAGGCCGTTAAAATTATAAATTTCAATGCATCTTTAATTTACTCAGCCCACATAAGAAATCATTTTAAAGAAAAAAAAGCATAACATCAATAAGGGATGAGTGGTTGAATGGGTTCAAAAAAATAAAGTCAAAACTACCCAATATTTAGCTAAATTATAAAAACAATCGAATAGAGTGATAATTTTATAATTTTAACTTGCATAAGAAGCCAACACAATAAAAATAAGTCAAAATTATTCAATATTTAGCTAAATTAAAAACATTCAATTCAAATATATTATTACAATTGTATTCGATAAATATTTATCTTATTAAGTGTTTTTATAATTGTGGACTCCTTAGAAATACTACAAAATACTTTTCTTACTACTTAAAAAATTTTAGGAATATAATTCATCATCGGATCAATTTTGTAAACTTGTGATATCACATGGCAGTAAGTACAAGTGGACCGGTGGAGGTGGACTTTCGTGCAGCTACATAAGAGTAGAACCAAATGAAAAAGAGTTTACAGAGTTTGAATATATAAATATATATATATATATATATATATATATCCTTAAAAGCATGAACTCCTAACTTGAATGTTAAATTACTATAATATCCCTAACTTAGGTTGTACCTTTTTCAATTTGTTGTGACTTTTTTCAAAGGGTTATGATTTTTCTATGAGTTGTGATTTTTCAATAAGTTGTGACTTTTCCAAAGGGTTGTGACTTCTTTGAAAGGTCATGACTTTTTAGATAAGACACAGAAAACACTTATTCATACTACCCTTTGTTCACTATAAATATAGGGGCTTCCTTTCATTTTTCAACAACAATATTTTAATCTTCTACTCTTCTTCTTGTATTTTATAAATAAATCGTGTGATTTATTGACATTGAGTGAATCCGAAGTTTAGCGGAATATGAGGTAATTATTCTGATGAAGTAAATCGTTCTATCCTAACAAGATATATTTCATAGCCTTGAGTACTTGAGAAAAATAATTTTGATGATATAATAATAATTTTTTTACTTAACATATACATTAGTATGTAATGTTCCAATATATGAAGTTAACATGATGTAGTCTAAATTCATTTGTTTTTGTTAATAATTTCTCTTGTGATGTAGATATATTCTTCTGGATAACTTTTTCCAAAATTATTAGACTTCTCAAGAGTTAGATAATTGTCACGATTTGTTTTTATGATGCTCAAGACAAAAAAAATGACTTTATTTATCAATGTTACTTATGCGATTTGGATTGTCAGGAAGTTTGCTTCAATATAGTTATTACTATATAAATGTTGCCATTTTTGTTTTACTTATTTGTTATTTCTTAAAATTGCAGTATTTTAAACGAAGAAAAGTTCATATGACTTGTAATAATGCCAGTTGAAGTTTGCATTAGTTTAATTT
The DNA here is from genome assembly GCF_000226075.1 of Solanum tuberosum. Classification (NCBI taxonomy): domain Eukaryota; kingdom Viridiplantae; phylum Streptophyta; class Magnoliopsida; order Solanales; family Solanaceae; genus Solanum; species Solanum tuberosum. The sequence goes on along the minus strand of NW_006239242.1, from coordinate 69,636 downwards.
TTATTATTTATTTAATAACTAACTTTTATGAGAAATATTTTCATTAATATATATATGGGTAGGTATTTATATTTAAATTAAAGTATTACATATTATACAAATGTATTATCAAGCCAACAAGATTTTCTAACATCAAAATATATTATTTTATAATGATCTGAATTTTTTTTTTTTTTCTAAAAACTCACAATTTTGAAAATATGTGAATATATATGAATCATTTAAATTTCATCATTTACAAAATAAATTTTTTACAGTAATATGGAATAAACATTTTCATGTTGTCTCTACACTAAATTAAAATCTAATAACTATAAAAAATGGGAACATTAATTAAAAGTCCCATTTATGTATGTAAGTATAAAATTTATTAGAAATTCAGCTATTGCACATTAATTCTTTAGTTATAACATTATAAATTCTCGTAGTTATTACTAATTATTGCAAATGTTATTCACACTCTTTTACATTCTATAGTTATAATATTATGAATTCTCATAGTTATTACATTAATTATATCTATCTTTCATCTTTCCTTATATTAAACTTTGACCAATAAATTTTTCATATTATTATACCGCCCCTATATATGTTATAACACGGTGTTGAAGTACATGAACTATATCTTTTTTGGGTCTAACATAAACATGTGATCATATATATGATTTCACAGATAGAATATATTCTTTGATTTTAACTTTTAATTTTTTCGGTAAATAAAAGGAAACATTTCTCAGTTAACTATGGACAGTCAGATAACTATCTTTGATTTATGTACACAACCAATCGAGAAGTCAAATATGAGAGCCAACAACTAGAACGACATGTATTGTGTTATAACTTATAAAATACAAATTAATATAAAAAAAATAGTTCTAAAAAAATACATCTAAATAGTTTAAAGTGGAATACACCTGCAAAGCACATCTGGTTAGATGACAAGAAAAATGCATAAGAAATATCGTCTATAAGGTAATATTAGTAAGATACGACTAATTACATGATTGAATCTCATCAAATTGAAATAAATATATACATTATTGCATTTAACTAATAAAATATTTCACTGGCCAGCTTCATAGGTTCGCTTGAATAAGAGATATATATGACAATCCACATTGAACATTCATAATAGAACATGCAATACTATTTTGTGCAAAACTTATTATTCAAATCTTCGCTTAAATAGGCAATACTATTTACTATAACATATATATTTTTAATTGGTAATCACGTGCAATGCGCGTGTCGAAAATCTAGTGTGTGTGTGTGTATATATATATATATATTATTTTATTTTATTTTATAAAGAAAACTTTGTTTATAACAAATTATTTTAAAATTTGGTTATTTATTTTTACAAAATTTTAAAAGTATTTATGAAAAAAAACTCTTAAATTAGACTAAAAAGAATATTACTCCCATCATTTCAATTTGTTTATACTACTTTTCTTTTTATTTTCGTTTAAAAAGTAATATTTCCCCCCTTGTTAACAACTTTTTAATTTCAACTAGTCAAATGAAATGTTTAAGATCAAAAGATTAAAAAATATTTTGAATATTTGATATATTTTTAATTTCGGACCATAAATTTTAAAAGTCTTGTTTTATTTTTTT
>NW_006239242.1:51579-68009 GCF_000226075.1 Solanum tuberosum | reverse complement strand
CCCCCCGCCACACACACACACACACACATATATATATATATAAATAATTGATAATTATATAGGTATACCAAATATAGGCTCAAAAGTACAAAAATCTACCATTAGGTTAGTGCAAGAACCTCTTCATCTTTTCCACCTAACCTCTTCATCTCCTTTCTTCTCCCCAACCCGATCTTCATCTCCTTTCTACCAAATGTTCAGTGTTTTTTTCTTAATCTTTGATGGACACAATTTGATCCATTCAAGAAGTTTTCTACATCTAATGTAGAGTTTTGTCAGATCTAATTTCAAAAGTCTCGATCTTTGCAAGTCAGCTCAAATACCATGTCTCTTTGATGTCTTCATTGTCTCTGCAGCTCCGATAAGCTTTATAGCAGTGGTATCACAGTTGAGGGAGACAAAAAGGTGCAATGTGTTGCTCTAAATCGATTCCTATGATTTTTTAAATGAGTTCTCTAGTGGTTCTATTAATTTTTAGGATGATTAACACAAATTACAAGATCTAGGGTTTTGAGTTTCAACTGAAGAAGGTGCAACTATTAATCCAATCTGTAAGACATCCATTTTATGTTTCTTTATGTCTTCAGTATTTTTTTTATTAATAAAATCGTTGGACATTTATGTCCTGTCTGTGCAATTTTATTTTCTGAAATAATATAGATATTTATGCCCTTTTGTTTGTGAAATTTATTTTTTAAATATCAGATGAAGTAGAGATAAATATTTGATTTAAAAGAAAATTTATCACCCACTTCTTCACTTCCTAAGTTTCTGGGTTAATAGGTAGCACTACTTCCTTCACTTCTTCATAATCGTCTTCCAGAAAGCAGAAAAATAGAAAAAGAAATTGTCTTTCGGTGCTCAACTTTTTTAGTTTTTTGACTCCAAAACAATTTCAGGACAACCATTATATATATATGAGAAAACAAACGAAAAAGTTTTATCTTTGCAAAGTGAAGAGAATTTTTGAACCTGAACAAGAAAACGAGGTATGTATCAGTGCCCCTATTTTATGTTTGAACAAAATTAAACAGATAGTTGTATGCTGCAGAAGATTTGTTCATTGATTATTTGTGTCACATACATTGATATTGCTTTACTATTGTGTCCGATAATCAATCAGAAGATAAAAAAAAGTCAGTTATAAGTTTCTGAATTAGAAACACTCTAATTACCGTGTATATTACATTTTGTGTGGTGTGCATGTTTACTATTGGTGTGTGACACATACTATTGAAGCATAACAATTTTCCAGGCATATACTAAAACAACTTCTCTGTTGTGTTCGTATATTGATGTTTTCCCTCTACTTTTTAGGGAAGAGAGGTTGGATTGTAGTGAAAACATGGTATGAAAGTCTGTCAAGTGAAACTTGCTTCTTGAACTTGGAACATAGAATTAGGATAGGAAAATGAAGCTTTGGATTTGAATATACTAAACATAAATCATTTTTAATGAATATTCTGTGGGACAGTTAAATTTTTTACTGAAACTAATAGATATTTCTTCACAGGAATTGGTATTTATAAGATCTACAATCTCTTCTTAACACCTTAGCTTATATAAGTTTTCAGAAAAGTTATTGTGTATTTAAATTTGGACATTTCCTGCATGTATATATATTTTCTATATGTTATACTAGTTCTTTAATCTGCTAGTTTTTTTTTTTTTTGGTAAAAAACAGTTTTATTTATTACCTAAAGGAATTACAAAATATGAAAAGGAAATAAATCTATAATAACTTTAGTTCATCAACAACAATATCTTACTTCAGTCTAACTAAAGAACCCTATTATGTGTGAATGGGTAAAACTTCAAGTTCATAGCCTTCTTCCCACACTTGCATTTAGAGGCCCTCTTTGACAAACCTCTTGTGTGATAGTCTTGATTACCAGTGTTGCGCCTCTAGCTCTTCTAATACCCTCAAGTTGTTTTCCTTCCAAATGTGGTATACATATCTAATAACTACCATTATGAAGATTACTGCATTTGGGCTTTTTTTTTTTTTTTGTAGTCATCTAAGCAAGTTCTTGTTGCAAGTCTCCAGGATTAAGGATAGGTTCTTTCCAGGTCAACACCGTCATAGAAACAAAGTCATTCAAAATAAAAGTGGCTAATACTCTCTAAAATAGAAGCACATAAAGGACATTCCAAAGATATGTGAATCCCCATCTATCAATTCTGTCCCTTGTAGACAATCTTCCTAACACTTCTACTCTAAATATAAAGAGTCATTTTGGTGCTCTCAAGTTATTGCATACTAGTCTTCTCCATGGGACTCTAGGAAAAGGTCGTGATATTTCTCTATGTAGCTTCTGAATGGAAATTTTTTGCATAGAAAGATAGTGATCATAGTCGTACCCTACTGATCCAAAGTACTTTTTTTTGTTTATATGCTAGTGATGCTTCAATAGTTCAATTAATATTATAAAGAACAGTGAAATCTTATTAATAAATGATGTGAGTGAGACTTTGCAGATTGATGATTTATGATATTTTTAGATTTTTCTTTAGTTGTCAACTGCTGGTGCTTTTATATAACTATTTTTGTTAAACTAATGGAATTTATGTCTTATCGACATTCTAAAATTACTTATTGTGCTTTGATAGTATTCTGCCAATCAATGGCACCAGGTGGACTTGTCTTTAAGCAAATTACACTTACAAGGGAAACTATTCAAGATACTCAATCATTGGATGAATTAAATAACCCTACTCCTGTTGTTAATACATGTAATGCATTTTATTATATTGATTAGGATTAAATTATTTAGTTATTGGCCAAGTTGAACTTTTTACTAAATAGATAGGTATTGTAATCTACACCTTTGGAGTTAACAATATTTATATAATATGTGAAGCTAATAGACATGATATAAATGATAAAAAAAAGATGTTGTTAGCTCTTGTATATTCTCTTTGTTTTGTTAATGATTTTTTTTTGGACTTAATTATCTGTTTATATACAACAAAATAAAGCAACAAATTTAGTTGTTTCAGTTTTCATACCTTTCTTCCATATGTGCAATAATTTTTAGATTATAGGTGGAACTTTGAACTGGCTTTAATTTTTTTTTTCATATGATGCTTCTACTAGAATTAAGAATGGCCGTGACAATAGAGGTAAATGTTTTGAAAAAGTGAAGAAGGCTATGGGAAGCAAGATGAAAATAGAGATTTCAGTTGGTAAAGGAAGACCAACTAAACCAGATCAATTGGCAAAATTATCCAATGAGTTGGGGATAATTGCTCGAAATTTTATTTCGCTTTCAAACAAGTGGAAGGTACTCAAAAGAGAGGACAAAGATGCAACACATGTGATGTAAGAATTCTATACGCTTGTAAATTTATTACATGACTGTGATTATATTGAGTTCTTTTTATCGGATATTCCTATTATATATCTATTTGTTTTTTTGACAAACTCCTTGGCAATATCTAGTCGTAAGTTTGCTAATGGTCTCTTTCGCTTTATTCTCGGTTGTTTTAAGAATTGACAAGATTTTTTTGATCATCAACAACTAAACATTAGAAAAAGCGCAACTAATACATCAAATCTACTGCTGGATACTATATGTATGAAGGAATCAATCGCGGATGATGTAATGATAAAAGAAGACCTTGCAAATCCCTGTTGCATTATTGTAAGTATTCAAGTTTAAAATTTGTATTTACTTCTTCTATTGATTTTTGACTGATTTTGATTGTCTTTCAGTGGAAAGACAAGTACGATAATGATAAAATTTTGTTCTCTACATTTAGTTTTGCTAATTAATTGTTAGAGTGATGTGAATTATTATGTTCCTCTTTAAGTAACTTTTTTTCTATCTTAAAAAATTTACTTTTTAAAAAAGTTTTGTACTTAATATTATAAATTACATACAATAATTTATTTATATATATTTATTATTAATTAACGCAATATACATGTGCAAAACACGTACTCTTGACTAGGTTATGATGGTGATGTTTAGTCATATATAATATTGACTAATGAAGGTAATTATCGATAGTGATAAGTGAATGTAATAATGATTGATGGTGATAATTGCAAGTGATGGCTAATGGTAATGACGACTGATTTTGGTCATTGGTGATAGTGATAATTGTAGTTGGGATGATGATGAATATTGCGGATGATAGGCGATGGTGGCTGAGGTGGTAGTAGTTGTGGCTGTGATAGTGATTGAGATAAGAAGATGGAGTAGTGGTGAATTTTCATCTTTATAGAAATTCATAAATAAATATCTTAATAATATTAAGACTTTATTATAGATTTTAATCATATAGACTCATTAAGTGGTTGTAAAATAAGCAAAACAAACACATTTAATAATTAAGATATAAATGATTATGATTTGGACCTTGAAAACAAAAGGACTTAATGACAGAGACCTAAATGATTAAAATTATGACTTTCATCAAGTGCAAACAAAAGCATTAAAATTTATTAAATCCATATCATATCAATTTAATAACATTTATTATCATTATTTAAACAAATACTGCATATAGTGTAACATTAATAATATTTTTCGAAATATATTGTTGTTCTAATCATTTTATATTAATTGACGGAATAAACACGTGCAAAACATACTCAAAATTGATATATATTAAAATGTGCTATTGTAGTAAACATTTTATATGTCATAATTGATAATCAATTAACAATGATGTTTACATGTAATAATTATTTTAAAATTGTCTATTTATGTGTTTTCCCCTTACTTTATGGAAATATCCTACTTGTTCTCTCTTTCTCTCTCATAATAGATAATCAATTAACAATGATGTCTCATGTGTGCATATTGTCATCTGGCAACTTGGTATTTGCAAAATTATTGGTACAAATAATATGATTATTGGCACAATTTTCTAATAATCATATTAAGTTCATTCGCCTTGATAACAATGTAGAATTTTCATCCCAAGCATTTATGATTAATTCCTATCATTTGAAATTGAATAAACTCAATACTGAAGTGAATTTGATAGTGCAAAAAAAATAATCTTATCAATACAAACGTTCACTTAATCGTGATGGGATCATGACTCACCTTCAAAAGAGGTAGAGAAATTGATAATAAATAAATCTGAAAATTACTCCCAGAGTAATAAAAATGAACTTTGCTCAAATAATAGTAAATTAGAAATTAACTAAGCAAAAGGCACATGACATAGTAAACTTAGAGTCTACTAGTACTAATAATTTTATTAGTTGACATGAATGATTTGGTCATCTTAAAGATGTTTATTTTGAGTAATAGACATGCATTGAAGAACTAGATGATTCTTCAAGAATTCTTTTTGTTGTTTGTTCTCATGATAAGTTGATTGGATCAACTAATGTTGGGAATAAATTTCTAAATTCTTAAAAGTATAAATGGTGAATATGGACCCGTTCACCTATCATGTGATATGATAAAGAGATGAATCTATAAGAGAATCATATGTGTGTTTGTTGTCAACCTGCAGTTTGACATTCACAAAATTGTGTTTGCAAGATAACTGAGTTAAGACCACAATTTTCAAAATATGTAATCAAGAGGATTTATCTTTATAATATTGATAAGTATCCAAGCTGATATGACATTAAATGCCTCAAAATAAATAGTCAATCATTGCTTACGAGAACAAAGCTTCATGGTCTGAAATATAATATATTGCATACAAAAATAATTGTATACATCAAACCAATAAATTATAATAATTTTTTTCTTAATTGATTTATTGACAGGGACCAAATAGTTTCCATCTAATAATTTTGATGTGCGGTATATGATTAATGGATATACAATGATGCACAAAGATGGATTCTCCTAAATAGATTGAGATATATATTAGTTTATCTAACATAAGGGGAATATAAGAAGTAATCAAGAGTTGCAAATGCTCCTATTGAATGTCCCTAAAGGATGTAGTGTACTACATGCGTGAAGCATGATACACCAATCAATTCTAAATAAAATAATTCTTGAAAAAAGAAGAGGAGCAAAGGATATAAATGATCATATAAGAAGACAATGTGCTCTTGAAAAGCCTACGACATAACACTTCATGAAACCTCATGAGAGGGGTTGCTACTTGAAAATAATGAAGTCACGAGATCTCAATAAGTTATGTTGTATTGTGAATCGAGACATAGTATATTTCGTCAACAATATCTTTGATACAATATAACACAATATTTAATGTCACACTTTTAATACTTGATGTTATCACTTGACAAAATTGACATAAAAATATCCGATAGATTCAAAATGCATGAAGCATATGCAAATTTTTGGAAAACCTTTTTATAATTCTCACGTGGATTAAATCAATCAGAAATCTTTTGTATTGTTATACAAGTTGATAACATGAAGTGGAACTCTTGAAGAGTTTTCAAAAGGCAACAAATTATTTGCTTAAAGAAGTTGAAGTGAGGAATAGATTTTAACATAAATATTGACATTGAGATATTGATTTAGTGAAAAGATTACCGTGTAGTTAGCTTTTTAATTGATGACTTCAATTTCATTTGATTGAAACTTTCTGATTGTCATTTCTATCTTACCATAATTATTTTCGTTAATGATAATTTGTGACAAACAGTTATGCTATATTATTATGCTCTTATATAATGTAGTTCATTTTTTCTTTACCTTATTGTTCAAAGTAAAGTTTTATGTATCAATGCTAACATAATTTTAACTTTTGAAAGCAAATTGTCAAAATAACAATTAGGTTGTGCTCAATGAAAAAATAATACTCGAATAAGAATGTGTAGAATCAATTGATGTATCTTATTTGTTGGTAACTGAGATACCAAACTTTCAATCTAGATTTTGGAGTTAATCTAAAATTTGTCATTTGATATTTTTTGTTCTTGCTTATCTGAGCTGAAACAACTAACCTGCACTATTGGGTGCTCAACACGGATGCTTTTATACTAGTAATAGAAATAAGAAAAACTCCTAATATGAGTTGATAACCGTGTGAGTTCAGCAACCCTCAGTGATAGCGGTGGACCCAATCCCATTTCGAATCCGTTACGTCTGCGTGAATGATAAATTCCGAATCGACTTGATATTCATATGCCTATGTCCATTCACTTCTAAAGTTTAAGAGTTCGAAAATAGGGTTTAGCAAAGAAGTTTTAAGTGATTTGTAATGGTGGTTGAGTGAACCTTTCGAATTCTAGGGTTTAGCCAAGGGATTTATGTGGTCCTACTTTTCATGTGTATGCATAAGTTTCTCGAGATTATTGATTTTAAGCTTATATATGTAAGAAGGAATCAATTGTGGATGATGTAACGATAAAAGAAGACCTTACAAATTTCTGTTGCATTGATGTAAGTATTAAGCTTTAACATTTCTATTTACTTCTTCTGTTGATTTTTGGCTAATTTTGAATAGTCTTTGCAGTGGAAATACAAGTACTAATGATGAAATTTTGTTCACTACATTTAATTTTGCTACTTAATTGTTAGTGTGATGTGAGTTATTATGTTCGCTTTTGAGTAATTTTTTTATCTTAAAAAAGTTACTTTTTTTAAAAAAAAATCTACTGAATAATATAAGAACATACAATAATTTATTTACATACATTTATCATTAATTAACGCAATATACACGTGCAAAGGACGTACACTTAACTAGGTGATGATGGTGATAGTTAGTCATATGTAATGTTGAAATGAAGATAATTATCAATAGTGATAAGTGAAAGTAATAATGATTGATGTTGATAATTGCAAGTGATGACTAATGGTAATGACGATTGATTTTGGTGATTGTTGAAAGTGATAATTGTGGTTGGGCTGATGATGAATATTGCAGATAGTAGGTTATGGTGATTGAGGTGATAGAGTTGTGGCTGTAATAGTGGTTGAGATGTGAATATGGAGTAGTGGTGAATTGTCATCTTTGTAGAAATTCTTAAATAGATATCTTAATAATATTAAGACTTTGTTATAGATTTTAATCATTTAGACTCATTAACTGTTTGTAAAATCATTAAAAACAAATGAACTTAATAATTAAGATATAAATGATTATGATTTGGACCCTTAAAGGACTTAATGACAGAGACCTAAAACAAAAGGACTTGTAGATTTCATTAAATTATTTTGTTTTCAAGGTCCAAAGCATAATCATTTATATCTTAATTATTAAGTATTTTTTTTTCTTATTGTACAATCACTTAATGAGTCATATGATTAAAATCTATAACAAAGTCCTAATATTATTAAGATATCTTTTTAATTATTTCTACAACAATTCACCACTACTCCATCTTCTTATCTCAACCATTCTTACAACCACAACTACTACCACCATAATCACCATTACCTACCATCTGCAACATTCATCATCAGCCCAACCACAATTATCACTATCACCAATCACCAAAATCAATCGTCATTAACATTAGCCATCACTTGCAATTATCACCATCAATCATTATTACATCTACTTATTACTAGCGATAATTACTTTCATTAGTCAACATTTATTTGACTAACCATCACCATTATCACCTAGTTAAGTGTACATATTTTGCACGTGTATATTGCGTTAATTAATAATAAATGTATATAAATAAATTATTGTATGTATGTTATATTATTAAGTACAAAACTTTTTTAAAAAGTAAATTTTTTAAGATAAAAAAGTTAATTAAAGAGGAACATAATCAATCACATCAAACTAACAATTAAGTAGCAAAAGTAAATTTAGTGAACAAAATTTCATCATTACCATACTTATCTTTCCAGTGCAAAGACAATTCAAAATCAGCCAAAAATCAACAGAAGAAGTAAATAAAAATGTTACACCTGAATACTTATAGTAATGCAGCATGAATTTGTAAGGTCTTCTTTTATTATTACATCATCCGCGATTAATTCCTTCATACATATATTATCTTAAAATCAATACTCTTTGAGAAACTTATGCATACACATGGAAAGTATGGCCACATAAATCCCTCGGCTAAATCTTAGAACTTGAAAGGTTCACTCAACCACCATTACAACTAACTTAAAATTTCTTCGCTAAACCCTATTTTTGAACTCTTAACTTTAGAAGTGGACGGACATAGGCATATGACTATCAAGTCGGTTCAGATTTTCATAATTCATGCATATGCAACGGATATCAAACAGGGCTGGGTCCGCCGCTATCGTTGAGGGTTGCTGAAATCGCATGGTTATCGAATCATATTAGGAGTTTCCCTTATTTCTATTACTAGTATAAAAGCATCTATGCTGAGCATGTGCCCAATAGTTCAGGTTAGTTGTTTCAGCTCAGATAAACAAGAACAAAAAACATCATTTGATCAATCTTAGATTAACTTCAAAATCTACATTGAATGTTTGGTATCTCTGTTACTAACAAATAAGATACATCAATTGATTCTACACATTCTTCTTTGAGTACCACTCTTTAACTGAAGACAACATAATTGTTGTTTTGAAAATTTGCTTTTAAAAGGTAAAATTTTATTGGTATTGATACATGAAAATACACTTTAAACAATAAGGTAAAGAATAAAAGAACTACATTATATTATAGCATAATAATATAGCATAACTATTTGTCACAGATTATCATTAACGAAAATTATTATGGTAAAATGAAATGACAACCAGAAAGTTTCAATAAAACAAAATTGAAGTCATCTACTGAAAGGCTAACAACACGGCAATCTTGTCCTTAGATCAATATCACAATGTCAATGTTTATTTCAACATCTATTCCTCACTTCAACTTCTTTAAGAAAATAATTTGTTTCCTTTTGATAACTCTTCAAGAGTTCCACTTTATGTTATCAACTTGTATAACAATACACAATATTTTTTATTAATTTAATCCACGTGAGAATGATAAAAAAGTTTTTCAAAAATTTGCATATGCTTCATGCATTTTGAATCTATCGGATATTTTCATATCAATTTTGTCAAGTGACTATAAAAGTGTGACATCTTCTAATGTTTAGGCTGCAAGTCAAATAAGTTTTATGCTTACCAAGATACATCATTCCACTTTTCACTTTTCACTTTTCACTTTTCACTTGATAATTATTTATACGTCAGCATGCTTTAGTAGATGTAAAATTCATATCGTAATAATATTTTACAATATTATATTGTATCAAAGATATCATCGATGAAATATCACTTTATATCGTTCGCAATACAACATAACTTATTGAGATCTCATGACTTCATTATTTTCAAGTAGCTACCCCTCTCATGAGATTTCATAAAGTTTTATGTCGTAGGCTTTTCAAGAACACATTACCTTCTTATATGATAATTTTGTCATTTGCTCCTCTTCTTTTTTCAAGAATTATTTTATTTAGAACTGATTGGTGTATCATGCTTCACGCATGTAGTACACTACATCCTTTAGGGACATTCAATATGAGCATTTGAAACTCTTGGTTACTTCTTATCTCCCCCTTATGTTAGATAAACTAACATATATCTCAATCTATTTAGGAGAATCCATCTTTGTGCATCATTGTATATCCATGAATCATATACCGCACATCAAAATTATTAGATGGAAACTATTTAGTCCCTGACCATAAATCAATTAAGAGAAAAATTGATCATAAATCATTGGTCTTATGTATACAATTATTGTTGTATGCAATATATTATATTTCAGACAATGAGGCTTTGTTCTCATAAGAAATGATTGACATTTATTTGAGGCATTTAATGACATATCAACTTAATGCTTATCAATATAATCAAGATGAATTGTCTTGATTACACATTTTGAAAATTGTATTCTTAACTCAATTATCTCGCACACACAATTTTGTGAATGTCAAACTGCAGGTTGAAAACAAACACACATATGAATGCATCTATTTATCATATCACATGATAAGTAAATGATCTCATATTCACTATTTGTACTTTTCAGAATTTAAAAATTTAGTCCCCACATTAGTTGATCCAATCAACTTATCATGAGAATAAACAACAAAAAGAATACTTGAAGAATATTCTAGTTCTTCAATGCATGTGTATTACTCAAAAAGCACATCTTTGGGATGACCAAATCATTCATGTCAACTAATAAAATTGTTAGTACTAATAAACTCTAAGTTTACTATGTCATGTGTCTTTTGCTTTAGTAAATTTCTAATTTACTATTATTTGAGTAAATTTCAATTTTATTACTTTGGGAGTAATTTTTGGATTTATTTCTTCTCAATTTCTCTACCTCTTTTGAAGGTGTGTCGTGATCCCATCACGATTAAGTGCACGCCCGTATTGATAAGATTTATTTTGCACTATCACATTCACTTCAATATTGAGTTTATTCAATCCCATATGATAGAAGTTAATCATTAAATGCTTGAGACGAAAATTCTACATTGTTATCAACACAAATGGATTTAATTATCATAAAACTGTGCCATTAATCATATTATTTGTACCAACAATTTTGCAAACACCAAATTGCGAGATGGCAATAGGCACACATGAGACCATCTAGAAGGAGCATCTACTAAGACCATGAAGTATCTAAACAACTTACTAGGTGGTTGAATAGGTTCACAAATATCCTCATGCATATGTTTCAAGAACACATGAGACTCAATCTCAATTTTTGTTAGTGATGGTCTCACAATTAATTTGTCTTGATAACAAGCAGTAAAATAAATTCACCATTTAAACGAATCTTTAGGTTCTTAAATGGATATCCCATAGAATTTTATATAATTCGTCTCATCATTATAGACTCATGATGTCTCAAACGATCATTCTAAAGTATGACAGTATTCGAATTAGGAGACTTTTGATTTACTATAAAATGTGTCTCAATTTCACTAATCCTTGTCCAATACAAATCAGAAAAAATAACACATGTCTTTCCAAAGACATTCTTGGTTATACCACATCGACGACCAATGTCACGATCTTTTCCACGCCTAGCATGGTGGGCTTACACCTCATTCACTTTAGATAATGGATCTAAACTTTTAGCATTTATTAAAAGTACCCATTATGAATGAAACACAACATCTAAGTATATCAAATTATGATAATTTAGTATCTCTTTCCACATTCATGTGTGTTATTCTATCACTTGTCCTCTTTCAGACATAGTATGCACTTCTACCATATTCACATTAAGGAATGGAGCAAATTCAGTGGAATTGGTTTCATAACTTTTTTCACCAAAGTACATTATTTTGCTATAAAAGCGCGCCCTAGGCCATAAATTTGTAACACCCCAAAAAATTTTGATCAAAGACTCGAACCATTCTTCGTTGAGAGTAAGATTTTACCGAGGAATTTAATTTTTCTTAAGTGTTAAGGTAACTATATGTAGCACCTTGAGTTTCAAAAAGAACTAAAGAAAATTCCTTCAAGTCATTCCTAGGTTCTTCTAAGTTTTGGGTCAACTTCAAACTACCATAACTTTAGCACAGGATGAGTTATAAGACCCATAAGATATCAAATTAAAGGTCTTGGAATCCTCTTTCCAACAGCGCTAAGTTTCCTAATTTTCGAGCTCGTATGAGGGAGATATGTCCATTTGAAGTTGGGTTGTCCAATTAAGGAAAGTTACCCAAAAAGATGAGGGGTATTTTGGTCTTTTCCTTACCAATCATCTTAAAACAAATTTTAGTAATATTTTGGGGACAAATCTGATTTGGATAAGCTTTTATAAATCCAAATATGCTTAGGGTTTTAGAAGAGAGTTCATTCAACTCATTCCTAAATTCTTTTAAGTTTTGGGTCAACTTCAAATGACCATAACTTTTAACACATGATGAGTTAGGAGACCCATAAGATATCAAATGAAAGATCTTTGAGTCCTCTTTCCAACACCGCTGAGTTTTCTAATTTTTGAGCTCGTATGAGGGAGATATGCCATTTTAAGTTAGTTTATCTGTATAAGGAAAGTTACCTGAAAATAGGAGGGGTATTTTAGTCTTTTCCTTACCTCCACTTATTCTAAACCCGAATTACACCCAATTAAGAGTCTAAACTGGTTAGAATCAGTTTCATTCATCCCCAAAAGCATTTAGGGTTTTAGAGAGAGGATTCAAGAGGAGAAAAAGTTCAAAGTTTTAAGCGGCCGTTCAAGAAATTCAAGATTTCGCCAAGAACCTAGTTCTTTGAGGTATGTAAGCTTCCATAATGTTGGGTTCGTTCACCCACATGCCAATCATGAGTTTCTTTTGCGAATCTATCAATAAATATTGAGCAATTTAAGTTCTTGATGAGTTCTTGATAAGTGTTCTTGAAATTTCATTCTAAATCATATTTTTTTGAGGTTTTGAGGAATTCTTGAGATGAAAGTTAGTGATTTGAGAGCTGTTTTTAGTAGATTAGTGTATACTTAGGTTCGGTATTCGAATCTAAGTGGGTGGGGAAAAATCCATTCGAATCTAGGTGAACTAGGGTGAGAAAATGAGCAAAGAAATTTGTCAGGGTTTTCTGGGAATGGTGTAACACCCCATAATTTTTTTGAACTATGACTCGAACTATCCTTCATTGTGAGTAGGATTTTACCAAGGAATTTAAAATTTCTTAAGTATTAAGGTCAGGTCACTAGATGTATCACCTTGAGTACCAAAAAGAACTAAATTGGAAATAGCAAAATCTGAAATTTTGCAAGTTATGCTAAATTTATGAGTTTTGGGTCAACTTCAAACGACCATAACTCTCAGTACAAGATGAGTTAGGTGGGATAAAAGATAGCTAATGAAAGGTATTTGAATTGTCTTTCCAAAGAAACAAAGTTTGCTTAAATTTGAGCTAGTATGAGTGAGATATGCCCTTTTGAAGTCAGGGTGTTCAATTAAGGAAAGTTACCCGAAAATAGTGAGGGGTATTTTGGTCTTTTCCTTAGCCAATCAGATTTAATTCATTTTTAGTAAGGTTTTAAGGGTCTAATCCTTTTATGTTCAGTTTTATAATCATAATATACACCTAGGTTTTTAGTTGAGATTTCAAGAAGAGAAAAGAAGAGAAAACAGGAGAAAAGAGGAGAGGATCAAATTGTTCGTCGAGGTTCTTGAGTTTTGTTGCAGATTTTCGTCATGGGTTTGATCCCTAAAAGGTATGTAAGCTTCCATAGTATTGGGTTTGTTCTACCACACGCCAATCATGAGTTTCTTTTGCGAATCTATCCATAAATATTGAGCAATTTAATTTCTTGATAAGTTCTTGATAAATGCTCTTGAAGTTTCCTTATCGATTAAGTTTTGATGTAAGATTCTACTTGGGCCAACTTCAAACAACCATATCTATTATAATATAAAGAGTTACGTGAGCCATAACCTATGAAGTTAAAGGTATTTGAATCTATTTTCCTACCTCGGCAATTTCGTGTCAATCCAATTTCTAAGTAAAAAGTTATGACTATTTTAGTAACCTATATAGTGCTGTTACGGATTTAGCCGATGAAAAAACATTAAAAAGTGTTGTTTTTTGTGTTCTCCAAGATTTCCATTCTTTGTAACTCAAGTTCCTCCATATAATTATGAATTACTAATGAATATCATAATTCTTCGCCATAGAAATTTCAAAAATCTAATTCAAGAATCTCAAGAAAGGTTTTCTTGATCGCTTACCTTTAAGCTAGGGTTCAAAGGCTTTTAATCAAGTTCCTCTTCAAGATTCTTCAAGAACCTTGTTCTTCCACATATGTAAAGCTATCATAGTGTTGGACTAGTTCGTCCTCACACCCTACATCTACTTTCAGATCAGTAAAAGAGTAATCTAGGATACTTTTCCTAGATTTGAGTATTCTTTAGATAAGTTGATTTTGAGTTCTTGAGTTCATGTTTCTTTTAAAAGTTCTATTCCTAATTATCGAATTGCTATATTTTTATTGAGATTCTTCATATCATGAACTGTAACTCTTGAATTCATAATTCAAATTCAAGAAAGAGTTAAGAGTAGAGTTCGAGAAAGTCTTTGAGTTCAATTGTGAATCTTTTGAGATCAATTGATTATTTGAGCTGAGTTTTGAGGAAGTAAGTATGAGAATGAGAAGAGTTTTATACATTAGTTCTATATTGTTATGTAGACCCTCAAGTCGAGTCGTTCATTCCCATTAATTTTGCATGAACTCCATAAATTGAGTATCTTTGAGAGGAGTAGTATCTTCAAGTTCTAAGGCTTGAGTATTGAGTTCCTAATCCTTTTTAAATTATATTCCTACTTATGGGACTGCTACATGTTACCCATAAAGTCCTTGAGTTGAGTTGTTCATGCCCATAATTCCGCATGAACCCTATGAGTCGAGCAGTCTAGAGATGAGTAGTATCATTGAGTCTTGAGTTCTCAATACTGAAGTTCTTTATTTCTATTAAGATCCTTGACTTGAATCATTCATGTTCATAATTCCACATGAACCCTATGATTTGAGTTATAAATTTTAAAAAAGCTTTTTAAAGCCAACACTTGAGTTCTTAAACCGAGTTTTGAGAAAGTAAAGATGAGTTTTGAGAAAAGAGTTTTCTAAAACATGATTAGTATGATAATCGAGTATACCATCAATGTATGAGAAGTATGGTATCTAGATATACCATCAATGCTTATGCAGTATGACTTCCCGAGTCATCAATGACCATATTACAATATGATTTTGAAATATTTTTGACAAAGAGTAGAGTTAAGTTCATTTTCTTTAAAATGATATATGGGAACTAAGTATTCCCAAGAGTAAATGTTTTCACATTTAAGATGAGAGGAAACTGAGATTTCCAAAAAGAGTTTTGAGTAGTTTGAGTACCATTTCTTTTAAGAGAAAGATTTTTGAGTAATTATCTCAAACCATAGAAAGGGTTATGTTTTTAAACATATGAGCTAGTTATATTTTGGGAGTAGTATTGAGCACCAATATGGGGGGAAGTTCAAACAACTCACAGCCCCCATAAACCATGTAGCCAACGTGGGTAGAAAGAATCATATTTTTAGATGATTTCTTAATGCTTTTAGTATAGGCTAGTGGATCCACTTAGTTGAGAGGTCTTATACCCTGGCAAAGTATAGGACAGTTCTGGCAGCGTGGGCGAGACACTGTATCATCACATAGCTCATAGTGATGGTTGTCGGTTAGAGAAACTCCCATAGAGATATTTTGTATTTTTATATACACAGAGTTTACCAGGTATTTTAATATACAAGAAGAGTTTATCTTGTATCCTTGCATACAAACTGAGTATATTGTATTCATAAATACATTGAGTTGCTTTCTACTATTTTAAAAGCTTTCCATATATTGCATCTCTTATTATTGCTTTATATTGAGTTGAGTATCCAGGGTTTGAGTTCCAAGAGTCGAGTGTCTTATTATTGAGTTGAGACTTATTTCACTAAGTTGAATATCTTATTATTGAGTTTAACCTTATTTCACTAAGTTGAATATCTTATTATTGAGTTGAGCCTTATTTCACT
>NW_006239242.1:11573-41635 GCF_000226075.1 Solanum tuberosum | reverse complement strand
AGTACCAAGAGTCGAGTGTCTTATTATTGAGTTGAGACTTATTTCACTAAGTTGAATATCTTATTATTGAGTTGAGCCTTATTTCACTAAGTTAAATATTTTATCTTTGAGTTGAATATCTTATTCTTGAGTTGAGTTAGTTGAGTGAGTTGAGAAGAGTTAAGTATGTTTCTTTTTTTATCAAGTTCAAGCTTATGCTACACTTTAGAATTCCCATTACATGCTCGTACATTCCACGTACTGAGCCATTTGGCCTGCATCATTTCATGATGTAGATACAAGTATTCAAGGTTATCAACAGGCGCTTCATTGATTCCACATGCAGTTCGAGTTAGCTATGGTGAGTTTCCTTATTTCCGAAGGGTTCCACTTGTACTTTCAGTTATATCAGTTGTTAGGAGGCCCTGGTTCTTGTCCCGACTTCCATCTTTGTCAGTTAGAGGCTTCATAGATAGATAGTAGAGTTTCAAATGTCTATTCATTTATTTTGTTAAATTTTGTAAAGACTTAAGTTGCCTATTGTTGGCTAGTTGAATATTCTATTTTTTATTCAGAGTAAATCATTTGAGTTAAAGCTTTGTATTTGAGTTACATGAATTATATTTAGTTTTTAAGCTTTTGCATGCTTAAGTTAGTCTTTCGCTTGTAGAGCGCCACGATGAGGGTTCGATTGGGGACCAACAGTAATTTTTGAGTGCCAGCCGCGTTCAGGGTGTAGACTCGGGTCATGAGAAACTTGGTATCAGAGCACAGAGTTCAAGAGTCCTAGGGTGTCTATGAAGTCGTGTCAAGTAGGATCTTATTTGTGGTTGTGAGGGCCTTACTTCTATAAATAAGTGACTACAGATATTTAGGAAAAGTTCACCTTTTTATACTCTTAATCGTGCAATAGAGCTATGCCATAGAGACTTATTCTAACTCGTGTGTTCTCATATCCATTCGACTACCCTCATACTAGAGGTGGTTGAAAAGTAAAGTATGCTCTTTATCAATGAGTTACACTTATCAAAATCTTGAGGAAGTCATGAGACACCAGAGGGGATTGAGAGAAGCCCATGAGTGAGTGAAGTGTTGAGTTTCAGAGGATTGAACCCATATTCATACAAATTGTGTATTTGAGCTAAAAATGAGTTGTACTCTCTTCTCTAAGCCTTGTTTCAGCTGACATTCTTATGAGAAAGTATGTTTAGAGCTTGGATAGTTTTTTTCATCTGAAAAGGTAGCATGAGCTACGAGATTATAAGAGGTAATAGTAAAGAGAATAGTATGCAAAGATTTAGTAATCTAAGTAAGGGAGATGGTGTTTCGACAAGCTATGTTACTATAGTCATGCACCTAGTAAGATATTAATGAAGAGTTTTCCCTTATGGTTAGACTAAGAAGTGGTGAGTTGGAATGATTCCATCATAGGAGGTAGAGTGTGAATTAGCTAGAAAGGAGTTTGCGATGAAGTGTTATTGTGTAGGTAATGACCAAGTGTAAGTGTTGAATACAAGAGAAAAAATATTCATAAAGTGATAGATCTAAGCTAGGCTTATGATTTTTTGAGAGGGTCATAATGTTCATAAGGTTATAGAACTCATAAAGTAGTAAGGTATAACATAGCACGCGAGAAATCGTATTGATATTCGGGTTTCGTAATGAACATTAAGCTTGAATTTGAGATGAGTGTCATGATCTAACGAATGGAAACATGAGGGTGATAGTGTTGTCTTGAGATTTGAACCAGAAGACTTGACATAGAGTAGGTGAGGAATTGAGGTGATTAGCTGCAATAAATATGAGTGGTACAAGTGAGATACCCTAAACCTCTTGATAAGGGCAGTGAAGTGTGGCTAAGTCACAAGAGTAAAAAGAGCATTACGATGTGTATCGAGAGGGTATGTAATCAGAAGAGGTTAAGAGAAACACCTTATAAAGAAGTCTTAGTACCTACTTATCGAGAGTTCGGTAGTCATGAGATAAGCCTATCTCGAGTGTTAGAGTAAAATAGAATGTAGACCAGTTAGAGATGTTGGAATAAGTCAATAGCCTTCAAGTGTCAGCTTTAGACCTACGGGGGAGATGATAAGATTAGAAATTAAGTCAAGTGTTGAGAATAAGATAGTAATGAGTTCAAAAGAGTATGGGAGAGATCATTTCAGAGGTCCTTTTAGTAGGGAAGTAATGTTAGAAAGAGAAAGCTTTAATGATCCTATTGTGATAATGATGGTAAGATAATTTTGTCTAAGGTTATAAATGAGGAAGAACAAGAGAATGAGGTTTTACTATAAGAAATAACTAAATGAGAGCCCTTAGTTGGTTCCGAATAGTAATGCGGGAAAATTTTAGTTTGTATGACAAATATGATAAGAGTAACCCCGTTCCATACACAGTCCAGCCGTCATTCGAGGACGAATGATCCCAAAAGGGAGATATTGTAACACCTAGAAATTTTTTGAACTAAGACTCGAACCATCCTTCGCTGTGAGTAGGATTTTACCAAGGAATTTAAAATTTCTTAAGTATTATGGTCAGGTCACTAGATGAAGCACCATGACTTCCAAAAAGAACTAAATTGGAAATAGCAAAATTTGAAATTTTGCAAATTATGCTTAAGTTATGAGTTTTGGGTCAATGTCAAATGACCATAACTCTCAGTACAGAATACGTTAGGTGGGCTACAAGATAGCTAATGAAAGGTATTTGAATTATCTTTCCAACGCCACCGAGTTTTCTAAATTTCAAGCTCGTATGAGTGAGATATGCCCTGTTGAAGTTAGGTTGCTCAATTATGGAAAGTTACCCAAAAAAAGTAAGGGGTATTTTGGTCGTTTACTTACCCAAACAGATTTAATTCATTTTTAGTAAGGTTTTAAGGGTCCAATCCTATTAAGTTCAGTTTTCTAATCCTAATATACATCTAGGGATTTAGTTGAGAGTTCAAGAAGAGAAAAGAGGAGAAATGAGGAGAGGATCAAAGCGTTCGTCGAGGTTCTTGAATTTTATTGCGGATTTTCGCCATTGGTTTGATCCCTAAGAGGTATGTAAGCTTCCATAGTGTTGGGTTCGTTCACCCACACGCCAATTATGAGTTTATTTTTCCAATCTATCCATAAATATTGAGCAATTTAATTTCTTGATGAGTTCTTGATAAGTGTTCTTGAAGTTTCCTTATCGATTATGTTTTGATGTAAGATTCTACTTGGGTCAACTTCAAACGACCATATCTCTTAGAATATAAGAGGTAGGTAAGCAATAACATATGAAATTAAAGGTATTTGAATCTACTTTCCAACGCCGCCAATTTCGTGTCAATCCAATTTCTGACTAAATAGTGATGACTGTTTTAGTAACCTATACAGTGTTGTTACGAATTTAGACGATGGGAAAACATTTAAAAGTGTTATTTTTTGTGTTTTTACCTCCAATAAAACCCTAATAGAATTTCTTGACTAATAAAAGGCTCAAAACAATCAGGTTTTCATCTTTTAGTCCATCATTCTCTTCTCTCTCAAATCCTAGGGCAAAATCCTAAGAAAAAATCAAAGTAGAAGACTCCATTCAAGATTCTTTCAATCTTTTTCAAGATTCTTTTTCAAGGTTAAATTTCTCCAAGAATTTCATTCTTTGTAACTCGAGTTCCTCCATACAATTATTAATCACTAATGAAAATAATAATTCTTGGCCATAGAGATTTCAAGAAACTAATTCAAGAAAGGTTTTCTTGATCATTTACCTTCAAGCTAGGGTTTCAAGGCTTTTAATTAAGTTCTTTTTCAAGATTCTTCAAGAACCTTGTTCTTCCAGGTATGTAAGGCTATTATAGTGTTGGACTAGTTCATCCTCACATCCTACATCTACTTTCAAATTAGTAAAAGAGTAATCTAGGATACTTTCCCTAGATTTGAAAATGCATGAGATAAGTTGATTTTGAGTTCTTGAGTTCATCTCTCTTCTAAGAATTCTATTCCTAATTATTGAATTGTTATATTTTTATTGAGATCCTTCATATCATGATTCATAACTCTTGAATTCATAATTCAAATTCAAGAAAGAGTTAACAGTAGAGTTCAAGAAAGTCTTTGAGTTCAGTTGTGAATATTTTGAGATCAACTGTCGATTTGAGCTGAGTTTTGAGGAAGTAAGTATGAGAATGTGAAGAGTCGTATACATGAGTTCTATATTTTTATATAGACCCTCGATTTGATTCGTTCATGGCCATAAATTCCGCATGAACTCTATAATTTGAGTATCTTTGAGAGGAGTAGTGTCTTCAATTTCTAAGTCTTGAGTATTGAGTTCCTAATCCTTTTGAGATTATATTCCTACTTATGGGACTACTACATGTTACCCATGAAGCCCTTGAATTGAGTTGTTGATGCTCATAATTCCGCATGAACCGTATGAGTCAAGCAGTCTAGAATGAGTAGTATCATTGAGTCTTGAATTATGAATATTAAGGTTCTTTATTTCTATTAAGATCCCTGAGTTGAGTCGTTCATGTTCATAATTCCACAGGAACCCTATGATTTGAGTTATAAATTTTAATTTTTTTTTAAAGCCACCCATGAGTTCTTAAACTGAGTTTTGAGAAAGTAAAAATGAGTTTCAGAAAATAGTTTTCTAAAACATGATTAGTATGACAATAGATTTTTCCATCAATGTATGAGCAGTATGGTATCTAGATATACAATCAATGTTTATGCAGCATGACTTCCCGAGTCATCAATGATCATATTATAATATGATTTTGAAATGTTTTTGAGAAAGAGCAGAGTTGAGTTCATTTTAAAAATAATAATATATAGGAACTAAGTATTTCCTAGAGTAAATATTTTCACACCTAAGATGAGAGGAAACTGAGATTTCTTAAAGCGTTTTGAGCAATTTGAGTACCATCTCTTTTAAGAGAAATATTTTTGAGTAATTATCTCAAACAATAGAAAGAGTTATGTTTTCCAAAATTGATTTCCCTTTCAGGAGGAACTCTGGGAAGATCTCCTGGAAACACTTTTGGGAACTCATTTACTACTGGAACTGACTCAAGAGTTGGGGTTTCAGATCTTGAATCCTTAACCCGAACTAGATGATAGAGATACCCCTAAATCATCTTTATGGCCTTAAGGTAAGAGATAAATCGA
Organism: Solanum tuberosum; assembly: GCF_000226075.1. Classification (NCBI taxonomy): domain Eukaryota; kingdom Viridiplantae; phylum Streptophyta; class Magnoliopsida; order Solanales; family Solanaceae; genus Solanum; species Solanum tuberosum. The sequence goes on along the minus strand of NW_006239242.1, from coordinate 36,512 downwards.
CCCATAGGCACTGAGCTACTACCCTTCCATTCTAAGATTGGTTTCTCTGGATACTGAAAACCTATGATCCTAGTTCGACAATCGGCTGAGGCATAACAGAAATGTAACCAATCCATGCCTAGAATGATATCAAAGTCTACCATTTCTAACTCTACAAGATCTGCTGAGGTGACTTTCTAAGAGACTGTGACAGGGCAATTTCTGTATACCCTTCTAGCTATAACTGGGTCACCGACTGTAGTAGAGACTGAGAAGGGTTCAAAGAGAGTTTCTCGACTGACACCGAAGTTTACTACTATATATAAAGAGTTACAAAGGAAAGAATAGACTATAGATCTAACAAAGAGTATACATCTAAATGAAAGACTCATAACGTAGCAGTAACCACATCACGAGAATCTTCATGATCCTAGGGACCCTAGAGAGCATACAACCTATTCTGGCGCTGACCGCCACCTGTACCAGATGTAGTACACTACTGAGTCGAGTGACCTGTTGGTAGTGCTGAAGCTGTAGACTGGGCCTTACTATTATTACCTCCTTGACCTTGTTTAGAAGTAGGGCAATCCCTTAATCTGTGACCAGTCTGACCACACCCAAAACATCCATCCTTTCCTGCAAGACACTTTCCCAGATGGTTCTTACCACACTTTGGACAAGTTGGCAAGGTTCTAGTAACGGAAACACTTCTCTGTGACTTAGCGCCTGATGTCCTAACTTTCTGATCCTATCGAGACCCGGAGAATGGAACACTAGCATATGAAGGAGCTGGGGCTGAAGATTTCTACTGAAATTGAGAGCAATTTCCACCACCCAATTTCTGCTGAGAGTACTCATAGTTGCTTGTCCTAGCCTTCTTGTTGTCCTTAGCCTATTCTCTAAGCTTATCTCCCTCAACCTGTTGAACATGAGTTATCAGCCTAGAGATAGTCCTATTCTCTAACAACAATGCATTTCTGCACTCTATTCTCACCAAGAAAGATACCCCAAATAGAAACCTACTCATCTACACCCTGGAATCGGCAACCATATATGGAACATACCTGGAGAGTTGGGTGAACTTAAGTACATACTCTTGGACCGACATAGAACCTTGTCTCAAATTAATGAATTCTTGAGCCTTAGCCTTCCTCAACTCTCTTGGGAAGAATCTGTCCAAAAAAACTCAAGTAAAACACTCCTATGTCATAGGAGTGGAATTCTCACCCATGTTTTTTTTCCACTGTGTGAACCATATGTGAGCCACATCCTTAAACTGGAAGGATGCCAACTCTACCCTATCATTTCCAGTTATTTGCATCACTCCAATGATCGTCTTGACCTCATCAATAAAATTTTGGGGATCCCCACCAACATGCGAACCTAGAAACACAGGTGGGTTCATTCTAATGAAATCACGGACCCAAGCTGCAGTTGATCCATCATTACCATTTATAGGAACTGGAACCTGCTGATTGTTCTGGTTAGCTACACTCTGGGCAAATAGTTGAATGACGTTCTAAAATTCTGCATTTGAGACCTCATGATTTGGGACTGGACGAGTTGCGTTAGCGTTGCGGGCATTAGCACTCCTTGGGTAAGCTCTATGAGGAGACATTATCTGAAAATGCATAACGTTGAGTTACAAAGGAGATCATACCCACACACGATAAGAATAACAAGAAAGTGGAGTTTTTCCTAAAACACTTTGTAACCTCCCTCTCATAACTGTGGCGCGATTCACACTTATGAAAGGGACAAGACGTAGTGCGACTTTTCAGACATCCTAGGACTCTTAAACCTAGTGCTCAGATACGAAGTTTGTCACCCCCCGAGGCTACCCTTTGGACGTTAACACGGGACCTAAGATCACGAGTGACCCCAAGCTAACCCTACTGGCATATCATAAGCATGCTAAGATAACTGAAATAAGATAATTTTATGCGGAAGCTTAAGAAATATCATAAAATGAAATGATGGGGAATATACATTCCAAGTCAGAATAAATAAAACTGAGTTTAATGACAACTGAAAGATCAAACTCAAACTAAAACTGAATATAAAATATGTCTGAATAAATGCCTCTACTGATTAGAGATGTTGGGAGAAGCCCCAGCTAACTCTAGCAAAACCTAAAACTAAAATAAAACGAGTGAATAAAAGACATGTCAATCGTCATCGAAGAATTAGGACTTACCACTGATGCTGCTGAACTGGTGGTCGGGAACCAATCTATACGTGATCTGAATGCTGAGGACCTGAACCTACATCAGGAGAAGATGTAGCGCAGAGTATGCGTCAGTACTTGAAAGGTACTGAGCATGCATAATAGAATAAACTGAACAACATAAACATAACTGAACAAAGCAATAAGAGCAATGATATAATCTGAATATGAGGTAAATACTGAAATATATTGAATATTGAGTTAACTGAATGCAATGACCAAGTACATGACATGCTGAGACTGAATACTGAACTATACTGATAACCTGGTCAATGCTCTAGAATCTGACTGTAGGAGCTACCGTTAACCGACATAAAACCACGAGAGCTATCCGTAGAGTCTGATGTCTCACTCCATCGGGAGGACCCAATATACCTTACCAAGGGTAAAAAGGCATGACTGGCGTGATCACTAAATATGTTGCCCACAGATGGGACTTATCCTACGAGGGCGGGGTAGTAGTTCTGAGACTATGAGGGTGATTGACCCTTAGTACACTCGGCATTAAGCCTACTCCCAACTGATTATGTAAATAACACATTATGACTGAATTTCTATAATATTGAATAACTCAAAATACTGACATGCTAACTGAAAATGCAACATTACTATACTGATAATGAAACATTCTTAACTGTGGCATGTATATCTAAATAAAATGACCTAGCAAGTGTAATTCATGAACTAAACGAATCTACTCAACTAGGGTTCTGAGTTTCATGCAAGAACTAAGCAACAATTCTACGAAAACATGATAATTTGATTTGGATTAGTCTAACAGCTAAATCACAAAATAAATATGAAATTCTAGAAACCTTAGGTCTAAGCATGATATAGAAAATCAAGAATCTGACTGAATTCTAGGGACCTAATGGGTGAAAGGAACCCACTAGTGAAAACACACATACCTGGTGACGAAATTCATTGAGAAATATTTCGATTTTGGATGGAACTAAGAAAACTCGTTGCGTTCTTGGAGAGGGCTTGGTCGACTCTTTCTCCTTTTTTTTATTCAATTTGATGAATTTTTGGAGAATGAGTTGACTAGGGTAAGTTCTAATTAAGTTAGTAGGCAAAAATTGACTAAAACAACGTAGTTTAGGGGTCCAATGCATAGGAAAAAGACCAAATGACCCTGACTTAAAAGTTGTCGGGGACAACCGATGGACCGTCGACTGGCTTCAAAGAGGGGGTTCTGGGGTCTCGATCCACGGACAAGGACCACGGCCCGTGGTCTGACCTACGGTCTGTGGTTCTGGCCGTGGTTCGACCCTTACACAATTTTTTTGGGACTTTCTGGGGAGGGGATGTAGGTGGCGAACCACGAATCCCACATACGGTTTGTGGGTCACCCTACAGTCCGTAGGTAGCAACGTTGGTGGCACCTGCAACTTATGATTTCTTCATTTTCTGGTCCGTCTAGGACACGGGGTGTTATAATGTCACTGCTGGAGTGGTAACTGTTATTATAAGAGCACTCACACAAGGGTAGGAACTTATCCCAATGCCCTCTAAAGTCAATTACACATGCCCTCAACATGTCCTCTAACACTTCAATAGTTCTCTCCGACTACCCGTACGTTTATGGATGGAAAGTTGTGCTAAAAGTGAGTTGAGTGCCCAACTCCTCATACAATTTTCCCCAAACCTTGGATGTGAACGGCGTACCACGGTCCGAGATGATAGGAAGGGGCACCCCATGCAGCCTCACTATCTCTTTCACATAAACCTTAGCCAACTGCTAAGCATTATAGTCTACTCTGACTATAATGAAGTGAGCTGACTTAGTCAGTCAACCACAACCTAAATGGAGTTAAACTTCCCCAAGGTCTTCGGAAGACGAACCACGAAATCCATCGCTATCATTTCCCACTTCCATTCCAGAATCGACATTCGTTGAAGCAAACCTGCAGGCCTTTGGTGCTCATATTTTACCTGCTGACACTTTTGGAACCTAGCCACAAACTCAGCTATGTCCTTCTTCATGCTAGGCCACCAATAAAGTTGTTTCAAATCTCGCTACATCTTGGTCACACCCGGATAAATGGAATACCGCGAACCATGGGATTCTGTTAACATCTTCTGAATCAAGTAATCTACTCGGGGAACACAAATTCTTCCCTTAAAACTGAGCACACCTCCCGCATCAAGAACCATATCTTGTGCCTTACAAGACATTATCTTTTTTCTGAGCTCATTCAAACTCTCATCCTCAAACTACTTGGCTTTGATTTCCTCAATGAATGTGGGACTACTCTCAATGCTAGCTAACACCCCACCTTTCTCAAATATGCTCAATTGCATGAACTTAGACTCCAAGGTCTGAATCTTCTTGGCCAAAGGTCGCTTGGACACACCCAAGCAAGCTAAACTACCCATACTTACCGTCTTCCGGCTTAGTGCGCCTGCCACAATATTAGACTTACCCGGATGATACTGGATGGTGACATCATAATCCTTGAGTGACTTCATCCACCTTTTCTGCCTAAAATTCAGGTCCTTTTGAGTGAATACATGTTGTAGACTACGATGATCAGTAAACACCTCACACTTGACACCATAAAGGTAATGCCACCTGATCTTGAGAGCAAACACTACCACTGCCAACTCCAAATCATGTGTTGGGTAATTTCTCTCATGCACCTTCAGTTGACGCGATTCATAAGCTATGACATTTCTTTCTTGCATTGACATAGCACCCAAGCCCCAATGTGAAGCATCACAATAAACAATGAAATCTTTACATTCCACTGACAGTGTCAGAATAGGCGTTGTGGTCAGAAGAGTCTTCAGTTTCTGGAAGCTCACTTCACATTTGTCAGCCCACTCGAAAGGAACCTCATTTTTAGTCAGCCTTGTCAAATGTGTGACAATAGAAGCAAAATTCTTCACAAATCGGCGATAGTAGCTAGCGAACTCCACGAAACTCCTAACTTCAGTCACATATCTAGGACGAACCCAGTTCTTGACTGCTTTAATCTTTTGGGGATCTACCATTAGCTCTTCATTTGAACCAGCACCAAAAAGGCAACTGGAGTCAACCAGAACTGACACTTGGAAAATTTGGCATACAACTCCTGTTTTTCAAGAACATAAAAAATAATACAGAGATAGTCGGCATGTTCTTCCTTACTCTTCGAATAAACCAAAATGTCATCAATAAAGACGATAACAAAGAATCCAGGAATGGTTTAAACACATCATTCATCAAACTCATGAAGGTTGCAGGCGCATTGGTCAACCCAACGACATCACTAAAAACTCATAGTGCCCATAGCGGGTTCTGAATGCTGTTTTGGGTACATCCTTAGGCCTAATCTTTAACTGATGGTAACCGGTCCTTAGATCAATCTTAGAGAAAACTGACGCACCCTGTAACTGGTCAAATAGATCATCTATCCGAGGTAACATGTACTTATTTCGAATGGTAACCCTATTCAACTGCCGATAGTCTATGCACATCCTCATACTACCATTCTTTTTCTGAACAAACAAGACAGGAGCACCCCCACAGGAAAGCACTAGGACGGATGAAACCTTTATGAAGAAGCTCCTAAATTTGAGCTTTAAGCTCTCTTAATTCTTCCAAAGCCATGCGATAAGGAGGAATGGAGATGGGGCGAGTGCCCGGTTCCAAGTTAATGCAAAAATCTATATCCCTATCCAGAGGCATACCAGGAAAATCGTTAAGAAATACTTTCTTTAATTCAGACACTACAAGAAAAGACTCAATAGAGGGATTCTCAGCCTCAACATCCCGAATATGAGCCAAATATGCCAAACACCCTAGCCCCACCAGTTTCCTAGCCCGAACAAAAGATATGACCTTAGCTAGCTTAGGCCTGTACACCCCTTCCCACTCTAACTTTTCTTTACCCGGGATTTCTAGAGTCACAGATTTAGCATTACAAGTAAGCACAACATAATAGAGGGACAAACAAGTCATGCTTAAGATTATATTAAAGTCAGACATATCCAGAATAACCAAATCAGCCCAAGTTTGAAAACCCATAAACAAGATAGGACAAGTATTATAGACATGGGTGACTATGATAGACTCTCCAACTGAGGTAGAAACCTGGATGGGGGCATCAAGTATATCACAAACCGCATCAAATCCCAAGGCAAACTGAACTGACACATATGAATAAGTAGAACCCAGATCAAACAAGACAGTAGCCATCCGGTCACAGACAAGAATAGTACCTGTGATCATTGCATCAGACGCCTCAACCTCGGTCTTTCCCGTAAAGGCATAACACTAAGCCTTGTCATCTTGACGAGCGACCTCCTTGCTTGGCTACATTGATCCTCTACCTGCATTACCATTTCCTTGGCCTCCACGACCTCGTTGATTTCCTCCTCTCCCATCTTGTGGACGCCCTCTACCATTACTACCGCTACCCGATGGTACCACTGCTCTAGTTTGCTGTTGCACGGGGTCAGACATGCACGGATAGGGAAAATATCTCTTCATATGCCCAGATTCTCCACAATTGTAACAACTGCGGTCAAAAGACGGCCTGCTTCCATATGCAGGTGTGGCTCCCTGACCATCCTGAATAAGATTCTGTTGTGGAGTTTATGAGTAACCAACTGTAGAAATAAGCATGGCTGAATGAATTGACCGGGCTGCACGTGTCGGCCTACCTGAACCTGTGGAGTAGGAACCATGAAAGTTACATGTGCTCTTGAGCTTCTCATCCAAAGCCTTAGCCTGCCCATCACGTCGAACTCCTTCCACTTTCTTCACAAAATCGGTCACCTCATTAGAACTTTTACCTGCAGAGGTCATGTGAACAAACAATACATGTAACTCGGTGTTTAATCCTTTGACGACTAGACTAATCCTCTCATCCTCTGAAGTTACCAACTGGGTAGCATATCTAGACAAGGTATGAAACTTTGCCTCATAGGTAGGTACAATCATACCACCCTGCTCCACAACCATAAACTCATCCTTCTTACGATCCCTCAAAGTCTGAGGCACATACTTCTCTAGGAACATATCATGGAACTGTGTCCAAGTGAGTGGGGGCAAGACTGGTGATCTGCATTCCACATAGGCCCTCCACCACTGCTTAGCTTCACCTTGAAGCTGGAAGTTCACGAACTCTACTCCATGCTGGTTTAAAATGTCCAACTTGTGAAGCCTCTCATAGCAATAAAAAATGAACTCACAGGCATCCTCACTCTCATAACCATGGAACACAGACGACTTCAATTTCAGAAACTTAGTCAATATCTCATGCTTAGTACCACTCATCACAGGACCCAATAAGTGTAACATATTGCAATTTTAAATAGCTAGGAAGAAGCTAAGAACTGGAAATAATCATATTTGGAAATAAGGAAAAATCTGGAAATTTGTTTAAGTTAGGAAAAGTGAGTGTTTAGTCAACTTCAAACGGCCATAAATCCTAGCTCAGGACGAGTTAGGTGTACTTACAAATATGGTTGGAAATATCTTGGAATAATCTTTCCAACGCCGCTAAGTTTGCGCGATTCGGAGTTCGTATGAATGAGTTATGCCTTTTGGAAGTTGGGTTGTTGGAAAAGGAAAGTCCAAATCCGGATTTTGAAAGGGTAGTTTGGTCTTTTCCTTACCCTTTTATTTTAATTCGTTTTTGGTAATAACTTAGGGGTATAAACTGAACTAAGTCAGTGTTTTGCTTTTGGAAAAAGAGTTAGGGTTTTGAGAGAAGAGAAAAGAAAAGGAGAAAAGATGAGAAAGGAGAAGAATGTTCAAGATTCGTCGAGATCGCCGCGTTAACTTGTGGATTTCTTCGGGGGTGATCTCAACAAGGTATGTGAGATCACATAGAGTTGGGTTAATTCACCCACGCACCAATCATGATTTATTTAAGTGAATTTAAGCTCTTGAAAGTTATATTAAATTCTTGATTCGTTGAAATCGTTGAGGAGTTGTTTGATTAGAATCTGTGAATTTAGGTTTGATTTTGATTAGAATCTAATGTACTTTGAACATATAATCGATTCTAAGTGTTTGGGGAAAGAACCCATGGAATTTAGATGGTTTAGAGCTGGAAAACGAAGAAGATATTTCGTCGGACAAATCTGGGTAGTGATGGCGCGTTGCGGAGCTAGTCCCCAATTTTGGAAAAGTCATTTCGCGTCGCAGAGTGGTCACAGACCGTTCTATCTCAAAAGTTGTTTTCGAAACCAAAAATTAAATATCCCTCAGCGTCGCGGACCCACCCACATATATTGATTTTTGATCTTTTCTCATGTTTAGCTATCTAAAATCATTTCTAAACATCATGAGATCTTTCCAATCACAATCCTTGAATCCATAATTCAATTCAAGGACCAGTTAAGAGTCAAGTCAAGAGTGGTTAAGATCAAAGCCAAGAGAAGTTCTTTGAGTTTTGAAAAGTCTTTTACAATAAGACTTAAAGTTCAAGTTGAGTAAAGATTAAAGAATAAAGTTGAAGTTCATTTCTTCAAATGTACATGGGGGCTATGTATTCCCAAAGGGTTTAAAATATTTTCGCATTTAAACAAGAAAGGAAACATCGATTTCCAAAGAGCCTTCGGGCTAATTTTCAGAAAATAGTAATCGCTTTCTAAATGAAGAAAGAGGGGAAACTTTGATTTCCAAGATAGCCTTTGAGCTATGTTTTTGAGCATTAATCTCAAATCACTGAAAGAAGTATGTTTTTAAACATAAGAGCTAATATTATATTTTTGGGAGTAGTATTAAGCACCGATATGGGGGAGAGTTCAGACAACTCACAGCCCTCATAAACCATGTAGCCACCATGGGTAGAAAAGGGTCATACTTTTTAGATGATTCATTTAGTGCTTTTTAGCATAGACTAGTGGATCCACTTAGTGAGTTAGGTTCTATACCCTCGGCAAGGTATAGGACGGTCCTTGGTAGCGTGAGGTAAAACGTTGTATCATCACTATAGCTCTTAAGTGATAGTTGTCGATTAGAGAAACTCCCACAACAGTATTTTGTATTTTTATATACAAACAGAGTTCATATTGTATCTTTGCATACTTACATAGTTATTATTGTATTTCTAAATACACAGAGTTGACATCATATTTTAAACAGCTTTTCCTTATATTGCACTTGTTTTTAAACTGCTTTATATTAAAATGAGTTCAGTTTTGTTGAGTTGAGCCAGGTAAATTCTTTAGTTCCTTTCAGATTCTTTTCAAGCTTAAGTTGTGTTTAGCATTCCAACTCGCATACTCGTACATTCAATATACTGATGCCAGTTAGCCTGCATCGTCTTATGATGCAGATGTAGGTAAACAGGACCAGCATCCAGCGCATCGTTGATCCAGTTGAGGTTCAGCGTTGTTGGTGAACCTCCTTCCATTCCGGAGGATCCCCTTTTTCATTACTTTATCATTTTAGTTCATTAGGATGTCGTGGGCCTGTCCCGACATCCATCTCAGTTGTTTTAGAGGCTTTATAGATAGTTAGTCAGATGTTATTTCATTCGTCATCATTTTGTTATTGACTTATGTTTCAGATTTGAGTTGTCATTTTGGCTAAGGTAAATGTTTATTTTCAAAAACATTATGAGTTCAGTTTGAGACATGTTGAGTTATCTTATATTTGGATTCTCTTTCTTATGTCTAAGTCTTCCGTTGAGTAAGTAAGCCAGGCCAAGGGTTCGCTTGGGGCCAACCATAGTTCTTGAGTGCCAGTCCCGCCCAAGGTGTAGGCTCGGGGCATGACAATAAGGGACGGAAGAAGGCATCAATGCCTATTGCTCCAGCCACCTTAGGAACAGTAGCAGCAATGGGCGGTTAGCCGGTGGTTGAGCCGCTTGTACTGTGGAAAGGACTCCGGGGTCGACCAACCCCTTCACAAAGGTCATGATCTCCTGCATAACACTGGTCTATTGGAGGAATACCGATATTCCCACCCTATGCATCCTTCTCTAGTCCAATATCCTCCTCGTCTTCGATTTCCACATTCTCTTCTACCTCTTCTTGGGGTGCAAGAGGGGCCTCATCCCTAGGAACTTTCTCAGCTGGGGCTCCACCCCTGGCGGGTGCCACTCTTCCTCGGGCTCTGCCCCTTCCTCTTTCCCTACCCCTGCCTCGACCACAACCTTTGGTTGCGAACTCTTCTGCTAGCTCATTGATGGTAGCTACGGTCCTGACACAGTTGTATCATGTGTTAACCATTTGCGGACAAAAGAGTGAAGGAGATTAGATACCAATTTGGATCACTGGATACCAATTGGAATCAAGTCATAGCACGAAAGGAGAAGAAGACTGAGAGATTTCCTAAAGTATTGTAGCCTCTTGAAGAAAAATACAGACGTCTCTGCACCGTTCCGCAATACTCTACTAAACTCGTTTTGGTATAATGAGATCAACTAACCTAAAGTTCTGATACCAATTTTGTCACGATCCAGACCGTCGTGATTGGTACCCACACTAACTCTACGGTAGGATAATCATTACTACATCCCAACTAAGCAATTAACGAAACTAAACATTTAAAGATATGGAAGCAGGTTTAAATGACTAAATAAAATATGGAGTTCCCATAAACTCCGAAGGCCTAACAAACACACTATCGCGGAAATTCAACCCCTAGAACTAAAAGTCATTGTACCAAAACTCTATTTAACTAACAAGTCTAAGAAAATGGGGTGGAACTCCAAAAACTAAACATAAACAACCTCAACATATAGTCTGAGTCAGAAAAGAATTGACTAAACAAAAGAAAGATACATGGTAGCCTAAAAGAACTGGCTCACCCTCAAATTCGGTCGCAGTCAATAATTTCCTAACTGAGGTCTGTCAGTAGCCACCTAAAGATGCCCTATACTCAACAAGGAAAGAGAAAGTACAATATCAGTACACGAAACCATGGTGTACTGGTAGGATCACGCGGCTACTCCCATAAGCACAATATATACAAGCAAGTACCATACAATAAATACACATATACAGAACACACTTCAGTTATCATTTTAGAAGCAACAAACAATTACCCAATATCAATAACAGTTAAACATGAACACAATAGTCACAAGTGGTCCTCTCATGGAACCCGCGCCCAAACTGTTAGTGTGTCGGAATGTGATACCCGATCCAATATATGTGTCGAAACGTGACACCCGATCCAATATATGTGTCGGAACATGGAACCGATCTAGTCAGCACAACCACAGTCATAATCACACCCAGAATGAACAATACTCATAGTCATACAATCAAGTAACAGGTTCATGGCATACATTGTTCACACATAATCATCTCATTTTGATTTACATTTCCTTATTCACATATATGCATGCATACAATGAAGCAATTAACCGGCATATATCATACAACAGGAAATCAAACCATCACATACCTCGAAACCAAACCTGAATACTCCTAAGACACTTGAGCCTCCCCTTTCCGAAGTCTTTCAGCTTGTTCTTGGTCTATAAACAATTAATTAACGAAAGGATCAATAAACAAGGCATAATTTACTCGGATAATAATCAAACTATCAATCCAAGGACAAACCCAAGATCCTAATACTCAATTAGGGCTTTTCCCACCATCAACTTCAGGCCAAACCACCCCCCTCCCCTCAACGATAATTACCCAAGATTCTGAGTTCTAGGAATCGAAATACGGATTAGGGGAGTAATTTCCTTACCTTTAGCGCTAGAAATTGTGGAAAACTGTCAAGAATCGCCTTGGGTCATCCCGACGGCTTGCACAGAGAGAGAAGCTCAGAATTTGAGTTCCAAGCTCCCATTTCACAACATACCTTCAAACTGGGACGTTCTAAAACTACCCTTTCACTCCAAGATTAGTTTCAGGAGTTCTACTCACCCAAATTTGATTATGTAAAGTCGTACATGCTCTTTAACATCTTGGCTATCCATTCATGTGATCAAATTCATAATTAAATCCCCCATTCATTACCATATTTCTCTAGACCTCACCTGACTCAGATTTCGTCCAAGTCTGACCTAGGCCAGAAATTTCTAAGTTACTACTCAGAAGTTTTCTGGCCCCAAATTCCTTCCCCATTGGCTTTTCCATTACGATGGAAAGAGCCCGTTAAAATTACAAATTTCAATGCATCTTTAATTTCCTCGGCCCAAATAAAAAATCATTTTAAAGAAAAAAAACCCATAACATCGATAAGGGATTAGTGGTTGAATGGGCTCAAAAAAATAAAGTCAAAACTACCAAATATTTAGCTAAATTATAAAAACAATCGAATAGAGCGATAATTTTATAATTTAAACTTGCATAAGAAGCTAACACAATAAAAATAAGTCAAAACCATTCAATATTTAGCTAAATTAAAAACGTTCGATTCAAATATATTATTACAATTGTATTCGATAAATATTTATCTTATTAAGTGTTTTTATAATTGTGGACTCCTTAGAAATACTACAAAATACTTTTCTTACTACTTAAAAATTTTAGGAATATAATTCATCATCGAATCAATTTTGTAAACTTGTGATATCACATGGCAGTAAGGACAAGTGGACCAGTGGAGGTGGACTTGTGTGCAGCTACATAAAAGTAGAACCAAATGAAAAAGAGTTTAGAGAGTTTGAATGTGTGTGTGTATATATATATATTGTTTTATTTTATTTTATTTTATTTTTTAAAGAAAACTTTGTTTATAACTTTTTATGACAAATTATTTTAAAATTTGGTTATTTATTTTTACATAATTTTAAAATTATTTATGAAAAAAAACTCTTAAATTAGACTAAAAAAGAAATTACTCCCATCATTTCAATTGGTTTATACTACTTTTCTTTTTATTTTCGTTTAAAAAGTAGTATTTTCTCCCTTCTTAACAACTCTTTAATTTCAACTTGTCAAATGAAATGTTTAAGATCAAAAGATTAAAAAATATTTTGAATATTTGATATATTTTTAATTTCGGACCATAAATTTTAAAAGTGTTGTTTTATTTTTTTAAACCCTATGTTAAATTAAAATAGAATAAATAAATTAGAATAGAAAAAATAGATAAATCATCCTTAAATTATTTCATTTGTTTATTTGAAATGGACAAAAGAACCCCCCCACCCCCACCCCCGCCCCACACAGGCTCAAAAGTACCGAAAACTACCATTAGGTTAGTACAAGAACCTGTTCATCTTCTCCACCCAACCTCTTCATCTCCTTTCTTTTCCCCACCCCGATCTTCATCTCCTTTCTATCAAATGTTCAGTGTTTTTTTCTTAATCTTTGAAGAACACAATTTGATCCATTCAAGAAGTTTTCTACATCCAATGTAGAGTTTCATCAGATCTAATTTCAAAAGTCTCGATCTTTGCAAGTCAGCTCAAATACCATGTCTCTTTGATGTCTTCATCGTCTCTGCAACTCCAATAAGCTTTTATAGCAGTGGTATCACAGTTGAGGGAGACAAAAAGGTCCAATGTGTTGCTCTATATCGATTCCTATGATTTTTTAAATGAGTTCTCTAGTGGTTCTATTAATTTTTAGGATGATTAACACAAGTTACAAGATCCAGGATTTTGAGTTTCAGCTGAAGAAGGTGCAACTATTAATCCAATCTGTATGACATCAATTTTATGTTTCTTTGTCTTCAATATTTTTTTTTATTAAAAAACCGTTGGACATTTATGTCCTTTCTGTGCAATTTTATTTTCTGAAATAATATAGATATTTATGCCCTTTTGTTTGTGAAATTTATTTTTTAAATATCAGATAAAAGTAGATATAAATATTAGATTTAAAAGAAAATTGATCACCCACTTCTTCACTTCCTAAGTTTCTGGGTTAATAGGTAGCACTACTTCCTCCACTTCTTCATAATCGTCCTCCAGAAAGCAGAAAAATAGAAAAAGAAACTGTATCGGCGCTTAACTTTTTTAGTTTTTTTACTCCAAAACAATTTCAGGACAACCATATATGAGAAAAGAAACGAAAAAGTTTTATCTTTGCAAAGTGAAGAAGAATTTCTGAACCTGAACCAGAAGATGAGGTATGAATCAGTCCACCTATTTTTTGTTTGAACTAAATTAAACAAATAGTTATATGTTGCAGAAGATTTGTTCATTGATTATTTGTGTCACATACATTGATATTGCTTTACTATTGTGTCCGACAATCAATCAGAAGATAAAACAAAGCCAGTTATAAGTTTCTGAATTAGAAACACTCTAATTACCGTGTTTATTACATTTTGTGTGGTGTGCATATTTACTATAGGTGGGTGACACATACTATTGAAGCATAACAGTTTTCAAGGCATATACTGAAACAACTTCTCTGTTTTGTTCGTCTATTGATGTTTTTCCTCGACCTTTTAGGGAAGAGAGGATGGATTGTAGTGAAAACATGGTATGAAAGTCTATCAAGTGAAACTTGCTTCTTGAACTTGGAACATATAATTAGGATAGGAAAATGAAATTTTGGATTTGAATAAACTAAACCAAAATCATTTTATATGAATATTCTGTGGGACAAATAATTTTTTTACTGAAACTAATAGACATTTCTTCACGAGGATTGGTAATTTTCATCTATCTATTTTTTTGGCGAACTCCTTGGCAATATCTAGTAGTAAGTTTGCTAATGGTCTCTTTCGCTTTATTCTCGGTTGTTTTAAGAATTGACAAGATTTTTTTGATCATCAACACCTAACCATTAGAAAAAGCGCAACTAATACATCAAATCTACTGCTGGCTACTATATGTATGAAGGAACCAATCGCGGATGATGTAATGATAAAAGAAGACCTTGCAAATCCCTATTGCATTATTGTAAGTATTTAGGTTTAAAATTTCTATTTACTTCTTCTATTGATTTTTGGCTGATTTTGATTGTCTTTCAGTGGAAAGACAAGTACAGTAATGATAAAATTTTGTTCACTACATTTAATTTTGCTACTTAATTGTTAGAGTGATGTGAATTATTATGTTCCTCTTTAAGTAACTTTTTTTTCTATCTTAAAAAATTTACTTTTTAAAAAAGTTTTGTACTTAATATTATAAATTACATACAACAATTTATTTATAGCATTTATTATTAATTAACGCAATATACACGTGCAAAACACGTACTCTTGACTAGGTTATGATGGTGATGTTTAGTCATATATAATATTGACTAATGAAGGTAATTATCGATAGTGATAAGTGAATGTAATAATGATTGATGGTGATAATTGCAAGTGATGGCTAATTGTAACGACGACTGATTTTGGTCATTGGTGATAGTGATAATTGTAGTTGGGATGATAGGTGATGGTGGTTGAGGTGGTAGTAGTTGTGGCTGTGACAGTGGCTGAGATAGGAAAATCGAGTAGTGGTGAATTGTCATCTTTATAGAAATTCATAAATAAATATCTTAATAATATTAAGACTTTGTTATAGATTTTAATCATATAGACTCATTAAGTGGTTTTAAAATAAGAAAAACAAACAGACTTAATAATTAAGATATAAATGATTATGATTTGGACCTTGAAAACAAAAGGACTTAATGACAGAGACCTAAATGATTAAAATTACGACTTTCATCAAGTGCAAACAAAAGCATTCAAATATATTAAATCCATATCGTATCAATTTAATAACATTTATTATCATTATTTAAACAAATATTGCATATAGTGTAACATTAATAATGTTTTTCTAAATATATTGTTGTTCTAATCGTTTTATATTAATTGACGTAATAAACACGTGCAAAACATACTCTAAATTGATATATATTAAAATGTGCTATTGTAGTAAACATTTTATATGTAATAATTGATAATCAATACACAATGACGTCTACATGTAATAATTATTTAAATTAAAAACACCGATAGTAGTAACAGGATTTAATAATGAAGGAAGCATGATCACATATAAGGCAAAAAATATAAAAATACAAATATGGATAAAATATTAACTATAGAAGAAATATACAACTTTGAATTGACTACAAAAGATATGCTATTAGGAATGCCATTTCTAGAAAAATTATACCCACATATAATAACAAAAACACACTGGTGGTTCACAACACCATGTAAACAAAAAATAGGAGCAAAAAGAGTAAATAACAAAAAACGAAAAACAACAGAATGGATAAAAGGAAGTGAAAAAATAACACAAAAATTAGAAAATATAAAAGAAGAAGACCCTAAGATAGAATTAATTATATTCTCTATAGATAAAGTAAAAATAATCCAAGATAAGTTAGAATTATTATATAGTGAAAGATCATTTACAAGGATGGGAAAAACATAAAACAAAAGTAAAAATTGAGCTAATTGATAATAATAGTATAATAACCCAAAAACCATTAAAATATAATTTTAATGATTTAACAGAATTTAAGATACATATAAATGAATTACTAGAAAAAGGATATATACAAGAAAGCAATAGTAAGCACACAAGCCCGACATTTATCGTAAATAAACATAGTGAACAAAAAAGAGGAAAAAGCAGAATGGTTATTGATTATGTAATAATTATTTTAAAATTATCTATTTATGTGTTTTCCCCTTACTTTATGGAAATTTCCTACTTGTTATCTCTCTCTATGTTTTCTCAATTTAATTTGTTTGTATCTTTTTTTCTAATAAAATCAAAGTATGTGTTATAAATATAGTGAATGTCAATCTGTTAGAGAAAGTTTAGGAACCCTAACTTTGGGAGAAAGTCAATTTTTTCTTATAAAATAGAGGGGTTCTCTTCATTGTAAACTAGATCTGAGAATTCCTAATTTATCTCTCAAAAGAAATAATAAGTCTTCTCTCTTCACCCTACTTTCTTCTCATTATTTTATATAGTTTCATAACACGTTATCAATATGAGTCTCTAACCAATTGACTTTGAGTTAATATATCTGATTCAAGTTAGTAGGAACTTTATGAAGGTTAGCAGATTTCATTATTTTTGGTTTACTTGCTTTTAGATTATTAAAACTATTGGTTGTATGTTAATTCTTTTGTGAATAAGGTCCATTGATTAGACTATAATTAATTAACTATAACATGCAGCAATTTATCATGATATTGAAGTAATTTATATGCAACAATTGCAACATTAAGCTATGCAGCAATTGATTTTACTTTTATACATTTTAATGTCCATCTTTATAATTTTTCGTGTAAGTTTAACGCAAAGCTTTTTTACTGAATTTGTTTGGTTTAATAAGTGGGTGAGGTACTTTGCCTTCTAAGTGAGTTTTTCCTCTCCTGCATTTCTCATCATGTAATAATAATGTTTTCAATCGCATCAAGGGAGTAGACGATGGATTTAAGTCAAATCACTAAAATATTGGACTAAAGTCATGGTGCACCATGATGAGAAGGTATTTGGTTCAAGTCTCATCGATTTATGGCCTAAGGCGCTTTTATAGCAAAATAATGTCCTTTGGTGAAAAAGTCATTCAACCAATTCATTGAATTTTCTCCATTCCTTCGTGTGAATATGGTAGCAATGCATAATATGTCTGAACGAAGACAAGTGATTGAATAATGCGCAGAATATAAAATGAGGTACTAAATTATTATAATTTGATATACTTAGATAATTGTGTTTTATTCATGATAAATGCTAAAAGTATAGACCCATTCTTTGAACTGGATGAGGTATTCTCCCACCATGCTAGGCATGGACATGTGTTATTTTCTGTTGGTATTAGACACTGATTAGTGCAATTGAGACACATTCTATATTAAATCAAAAGTTTCCTAATTCCAATACTTTCATACTTTGGCATGATCGTTTGGGACATCATGAGTCTATAATGACGAGACGAATTATAGAAAATTCAAAGGGTCATCCATTGAAGAACCTAAAGATTCGTTTAAATGGTGAATTTCTTGTACTACTTCTTATCAAGACAAGTTAATTGTGAGACCATTACTAACGAAAATTGAGATTACGTCTCATGCGTTCTTGAAACAAATGCATGAGGATATTTGTGGACCTATTCAACCACCTAGTAGGTTTGTTGGACACTTTATGATCCTAATAGATGATCATCCTAGATGGTCTCATGTGTGCATATTGTCATCTGACAACTTGGTATTTGCAAAATTGTTGGTACAAATAATATGATTATTGGCATAGTTTTCTAATAATCATATTAAGTTCATTTGTCTTGATAACAATGTAGAATTTCATCCCAAGCATTTAATGATTAATTCCTATCATTTGGGATTGAATAAACTCAATACTGAAGTGAATTTGATAGTGCAAACAAAAATCTTATCAATACGAACGTGCACTTAATCGTGATGGGATCATGACTCACCTTCAAAAGAGGTAGAGAAATTGAGAAGAAATAAATCTGAAAATTACTCCCAGAGTAATAAAAATGAACTTTGCTCAAATAATAGTAAATTAGAAATTTACTTAGCAAAAGGCACATGACATAGTAAACTTAGAGTTTACTAGTACTAGTAATTTTATTAGTTGACATGAATGGTTTGGTCATCTTAAAGATGTTTATTTTGACTAATAGACACGCATTGAAGAACTAGATGATTTTTCAAGAATTATTTTTTTTGTCTGTTCTCATGATAAGTTTATTGGATCAACTAATGTTGGGAAAAAATTTCTAAATTCTGAAAAGTATAAATGGTGAATATGGACCCGTTCACATATCATGTGATATGATAAAGAGATGAGTCTATAAGAGAATCATATGTGTTTGTTGTCAACCTGCAGTTTGACATTTACAAAATTGTGTTTGCAAGATAATTGAGTTAAGAACACAATTTTCAAAATGTGTAATCAAGACGATTCATCATTATAATATTGATAAGTATCCAAGCTGATCTGACATTAAATGCCTCAAATAAATAGTCAATCATTGCTTATGAGAACAAAGCTTCATGGTCTGAAATATAATATATTGCATACAAAAATAATTGTATACAACAGACAATAAATTATAATCATTTTTTTCTTAATTGATTTATTGACAAGGACCAAATAATTTCCATCTAATAATTTTGATGTGCGGTATATGAATAATGGATATACAATGATGCACAAAGATGGATTCTCCTAAATAGATTGAGATATATGTTAGTTTATCTAACATAAGGGGAATATAAGAAGTAATCAAGAGTTGCAAATGCTCCTATTGAATGTCCCTAAATGATAGGTTCTACTACATATGTGAAGCTTTATAGACCAATTGGTTCTAACTAAAATAATTCTTGAAAAACCGGGGAGGAGCAAAGGATCTAAATGATCATATAAGGAGGCAATGTGCTCTTGAAAATCCTACGACATAACACTTCATGAAACCTCATGAAAGGGGTTGCTACTTGAAAATAATTAATTCACGAGATCTCAATATGTTATGTTGTATTGTGAACCGAGATAAAGTATATTTCGTCGACGATATCTTTGATACAATATAATACAATATTTAATGTCACACTTTTAATACTTGATGTTGTCACTTGACAAAATTGACATAAAAATATCTGATAGATTCAAAATGCATGAAGCATATGCAAATTTTTGGAAAACCTTTTTATAATTCTCACGTGGATTGAATCAATCAAAAATCTTTTGTAATGTTATACAAGTTGATAACATGAAGTGGAACTCTTGAAGAGTTTTCAAAAGGCAACAAATTATTTGCTTAAAGAAGTTGAAGTGAGGAATAGATTTTAAAATAAATATTGACATTGTGATATTGATTTCGTGAAAATATTACCGTATAATTAGCTTTTTAATAGATGACTTCAATTTTATTTGATTGAAACTTTCTGGTTGTCATATCTATCTTACCATAATTATTTTCATTAATGATAATTTGTGACAAATAGTTATTCTATATTATTATGCTCTTATATAATGTAGATCATTTTTTTCTTTACCTTATTGTTTAAAGTAAAGTTTTATGTATCAATGCCAACATAATTTTAACTTTTGAAAGCAAATTGTCAAAATAACAATCAGTTTGTGTTCAATGAAAAAATGGTACTCAAAGAAGAATGTGTAGAATCAATTGATGTATCTTATATGTTGGTAACTGAGATATCAAACTTTCAATCTAGATTTTGTAGTTAATCTAAAATTTGTCAAATGATATTTTTTGTTCTTGCTTATCTAAGCTGAAACAACTAACCTGCACTATTGGATGCTCAACACGGATGCTTTTATACTAGTAATAGAAATAAGGAAAATTCCCAATATGAGTTGATAACCGTGCGAGTTCAGCAGCCCTTAGTGATAGTAGTGGATCTGATCATGTTTGGAATCTGTTACGTCTACCTGAATGATAAAATCTGAATCGACTTCATATTCATATGTATATGTTCATTCACTTCTAAAGTTTAAGAGTTCGAGAATAGGATTTAGCGAAGGAGTTTTAAGTGATTTGTAATGGTGGTTGAGTGAACCTTTCAAATTCTAGGGTTTAGCCAAGGAATTTATGTGGTCCTACTTTTCATGTGTATGCATCAGTTTCTTGAGATTATTGATTTTAAGCTAATATATGTAAGAAGGAATCAATTGTAGAAGATGTAATGATAAAAGAAGACCTTACAAATTCCTGATGCATTGATGTAAGTATTCATCTTTAACATTTCTATTTACTTCTTCTGTTGATATTTGGCTAATTTTGAATAGTTTTTGCAGTGGAAATACAAGTACGGTAATGATGAAATTTTGTTCCCTACATTTATTTTTGCTACTTAATTGTTAGTGTGATGTGAATTATTATGTTCCCTGTTGAGTAATTTTTTTATCTTAAAAAAATTAAATTTTTTTAAAAAAAATCTACTTAATAATATATGAACATACAATAATTTATTTACATACATTTATTATTAATTAACGCAATATACACGTGCAAAGCACATACACTTAACTAGGTGATGATGGTGATGGTTAGTCATATGTAATGTTGAAATGAAGATAATTATCAATAGTGATAAGTGAATGTAATAATTAATCAAGTGATGACTAATGGTAATGACGATTGATTTTGGTGATTGGTGAAAGTGATAATTGTGGTTGGGCTGATGATGAATGTTGTAGATATTAGGTTGTGGTGATTGAGGTGATAGAGTTGTGGCTGTAATAGTGGTTGAGATGCGAAGATGGAGTAGTGGTGAATTGTCATCTTTGTAGAAATTCTTAAATAGATATCTTAATAATATTAAGACTTTGTTATAGATTTTAATCATTTAGACTCATTAAGTGTTTGTAAAATCATCAAAAAGAAATGCACTTAATAATTAAGATATAACTGATTATTATTTGGACCTTGAAAGGACTTAATGGCAGAGACCTAAAACAAAAGGACTTTTAGATTTCATTAAATTCGTTTGTTTTCAAGGTCCAACGCATAATTATTTATATCTTAATTATTAAGTGTGCTTTTTTTTCTTATTTTACAACCACTTAATGAGTCATATGATTAAAATCTATAACAAAGTCCTAATATTATTAAGATATCTTTTTAATAATTTCTACAAAGATGATAATTCACCACTACTCCATCTTCTCATCTCAACCACTCTTACAACCACAACTACTACCACCATAATCACCATTACCTACCATCTGCAACATTCATCATCAGCCCAACCACAATTATCACTATCACCAATCACCAAAATCAATCGTCATTACCATTAGCCATCACTTGCAATTATCACCATCAATCATTATTACATCTACTTATTACTAGCGATAATTACTTTCATTAGTCAACATTAATTTGACTAACCATCACCATTATCACCTAGTTAAGTGTACATGCATTGCACGTGTATATTGCGTTAATTAATAATAAATGTATATAAATAAATTATTGTATGTATGTTATATTATTAAGTACAAAACTTTTTTAGAAAGTAATTTTTTTAAGATAAAAAAAGTTAATTAAAGAGGAACATAATCAATCACATCAAACTAACAATTAAGTAGCAAAAGTAAATGTAGTGAACAAAATTTCATCATTACCGTACTTGTCTTTCCACTGCAAAGACAATTCAAAATCAGCCAAAAATCAACAAAAGAAGTAAATAAAAATGTTACACCTGAATACTTACAGCAATGCAACAGGAATTTGTAAGGTCTTCTTTTATTATTACATCATCCGCGATTAATTCCTTCATACATATATTAGCTTAAAATCAGTACTCATGAGAAACTTATGCATACACATGGAAAGTATGGCCACATAAATCCCTCGGCTAAATCTTATAATTCAAAAGGTTTACTCAACCACCATTACAACTAACTTAAAACTCCTTTGCTAAACCCTATTTTTGAACTCTTAACTTTAGAAGTGGCTAGACATAGGCAAATGAATATCAAGTCGGTTCAGGTTTTCATAACTCACACAGATGCAACATATATCAAACAGGGTCGGGTCAACCGCTATCACTGAGGGCTGCTAAAATCACACGGTTATCAAATCATATTAGGAGTTTCCCTTATTTCTATTACTAGTATAAAAGCACCTATGCTGAGCATGTACCCCATAGTTCAGGTTAGTTGTTTCAACTCAGATAAACAAGAACAAATACATCATTTGACCAATCTTAGATTAACTTCAAAATCTACATTGAATTCTTGGTATCTATAACGTCTCGCAATTTGAAATAACTAGGAAGAAGCTAATAATTGGAAATAGTCATTTTTGGAAAGAATGAAAATCTGGAAATTTTGTTAAGTTAGGTAAAGTGAGTTTTGGCCAACTTCAAATGACCATAACTTCTAGATCGGGATGAGTTAGAGGTACTTCCAGATATGGTAGGAAATCTCTTGGAATGATCTTTCCAACGCCGCTGAATTTGCATGATTCCGAGTTCGTATGAGTGAGTTATGCCTTTGGAAGTTGGGTTGTTGGAATAAGGAAAGTCCAATCCGAATTTTGAAAGGGTAGTTTGGTCTTTTCCTTAGCCTTTATTTTCATTCGTTTTTGGTAATTACTTATGGGTCTAAACTGAACCTAGTCAGTTTACGCTTTTGAAAAGAGTTAGGGTTTTGAGAGAAGAGAAAAGAAGAGGAGAAAGGAGAAGAACGTTCAAGATTCGTCAAGATCGTCGAGTTTAGCTTGTGGATTTCGTCGGGGGTGATCCCTACAAGGTATCTGGGATCACATAGCATTGGGTTAGTTCACCCACGCACCAATCATGATTCAATTTCAGCAAAGTTATTAGATTAGGAAGTAAATCCTTGAGTTCTTGATGAAATTCATTGAATTCTTGTGGGTTGTGTTGTTGGAGTTTTCTTGAGATTGATTCTTGTTGTTAGTAATGATTTTCAAGTAGAATCGGATGCATATTGAGGGTACAAATGATTCTAAGTGTTTGGGGAAAGAACCTTTGAAATTTAGAGGGTTTAGAGATGAAAAACGAGCAAGAAAAGTCGTACAAAACACCTGGGGAAGGGGGTGGGGCGTCGCGCCAGCCAACGCTCCCCAAAAGGGTTTCTGAAGTTTCTCCCTTGGGGCACCGTAGCAGTCAGTGCACCCCAACTTGTTCTCTGAAGTTTGAGGGTTGGCGCCCCGCGCCTCTGAGAGCGCCAGGGATGCCAGTTCTCCCCATTCGTTCCCCACCTTTTAGTACTTGTTCCTTAGCAATGTACCTATGTTTTCTAGTTGATTCCAACACTCTAAGGTACATCTAAACATCATAAAATCATCCATAAACATGAGATCATGAACCTTGAATCCATAATCCAATTCTAGGAAAGTTAAGATCAAAGTCAAGAGAAGTAAGAGTCAAGTCAAGAGAAGTTCTTAGAGTTTTTCAAAAGTTTTCCCCAAATGTTTTAACTTTGTTTTAAGACTTAAATTTCAAGTTGAGTAAAGATTAAAGAGTAAAGTTTGAAGTTCATTTCTTCAAAAGTATATGGGGACTATGTATTCCCAAACGGTTTACAATGTTTTCACATTTAAACAAGAAAGGAAACCTCGATTTCCAAAGTGTCTTCGGGCTAGTTTTCAGAAAAGAGTAATTGCTTTCTAAATTAAGCAAGAGAGGAAACTTTGATTTCAAAGATAGCCTTTGAGCTATGTTTTTGAGCACTAATCTCAAATCACAGAAATAAGTATGTTTTTTTCACGACCCGAGTCTACACCCTGGACGTGGCCGGCACTCGAAGACCATTGTTGTTCCCCAAGAGAACCCTCATCCTGGCTGACTACAAGCGGAAGACTAACTTAAGCATGTAAAAGCTTAAAACTGAAATAAAAGTTCATAAAACTTAAATACAAACTTTAACTCAAACGAAAAACTCTGAATAAAATAATATATTCAACTCACCATAAAATAGGCACTTAAGTCTTTAAGATATTTAATAAAATAAATGAATAGTACAGATTTCTCAACTATACTGACTATCTATGAAGCCTCTAACTGATAAAGATGGAAGTCGGGACAAGACCCATGACATCCTGACTAAACTGAAAAGTAAATGAAATCCTCCGGAACAAAGGAGGCTCACCATAGCTAACTCGAACTCTCGGATGTATCAACGAAGCTCCTGTTGATGATCCTGAATACCTGTGTTTGCATCATGAGAAGATGCAGGCCAAATGGCTCAATACGTGGAATGCACAAACATGTAAGAGGAATTCTAAAGCATAAACATAAGCTTGAAACTTGATAAAAAAGAAACATACTTACCTCTTCTCAAACTTACTCAACTCAAGGAATACTCAAAACTACTCAACTCGGAAGTACTCAAGGATAAGATACTCAACTCAAAGATATGTTATTCGACTCTGGGTACTCAACT
>NW_006239242.1:10983-11266 GCF_000226075.1 Solanum tuberosum | reverse complement strand
TTGCTCGACGAAACCATTTCGCATCGGCTTTATAACATGATGGCTACATGGTTTATGGAGACTTGAGTTAATATGAACTCGCATCCCCATATCGGTGCTCAATACTACTCCCAAAAATATACTTAGCTCATATGTTTTAAAACAACTTCTTTCTTTGGTTTGAGATAATTACTCAAAACTTAGCTTAAAAGTTCTCTTGGAATCGATGTTCCCTTTGTTGCTCAAAAGTCTTTTGGAAATCTCAGTTTCCTTTCTTGTTTAAATGTGAAAACATTTACTCTTA
>NW_006239242.1:1168-10911 GCF_000226075.1 Solanum tuberosum | reverse complement strand
AATTATGGGCATGAACAATTCAACTCAAGGACTTCATGGCTATCATGTTATAGTCCCATGATTAGAAATATAATCTCAAAGGGGATTGGGAACTCAATACTCAAGACTTAGAAGTTGAAGGTATTATCCCTCTCAATGATACTCAATTTATGTAGTCCATGCGGAATTTATGGGCATGAACGACTCGACTAGAAGGTCTACAAACTACATGGAACTCATGTATACGACCCTTCCCATTCTCTTACTTACTACCTCAAGACTTAGTTCAAATCGATGGTTGATCTCAAAGGATTCACAATTGAACTCAATGGCTTTCTTGAACTCTACTTTTAACTCTCTCTTAAATGTGAATTATGAATTCAAGAGTTATTTTTCATGATTTTAAGGATTTCGTGATGAAAAAGTAGACTCATGAATAAATTCTCATCATTCTCATACTCACTTGCTCGAGTCTTGAAACAAGTTACTAGAAGTTGTAGAAGACTCCACAAAAAAACCCAAAGGGACTTTCTTAGAATGTTCGAAAGAATTCTCAAAATTTAACTCCCAACTCTACCTTTAATTTGAATTATTAATTCAAGGTTATAATCATGTTATGAATGATTTCTAGGTGTTTAGCAGTGGTTTAAAGTGTTTAGAATCAAAGGGGAGTAAAGGTACCCTTTGAAAGAACTCAAACGGACGAAACGATGAACAACGGGTGGTGGCAGGTGACCCTGGCGCTCTAAGTGGCATGGAGTGTCAGCCCCTAAAGTTCAGAGAGGTGGTTGGGGCGCTCTGGCAGGCGTGACACGCCAGGCCCCAACCCAGAAAACTTCGACGACTTCCCTTGCTCGTTTTCTCACCCTAACTCGCCTAAAATCAAACGATTTCTTCCCCAAACACTTGGATTCGATTAATTAACATTATCACACTCTAATATACTCAATAAATTCCTTAAAACACTCACTTTTATCTCAAGAAATCATCCAAAATCCAACACAACAAGATTTAGAATGAACTTCAAGAACACCTATCAAGAACTCAAATCTTTCAACTTCAAGAATGAAATTTGCGCTGAAAATAACATGTTTGGCGTGTGGGTGAATAAACCCAACACTATGAAAGCTTACATACCTCTTAGGGATCAAACCCATGGCGAAAATCCGCAACAAGACGCAAGAATATCGACGAACGCTTGATCCTCTCCTTTTTTCTCCTTTTTTCTCTTCTTTTCTCTTCTTGAACTCTCAACTAAAACCCTAGGCGTAAACTAGGATTATAAAACTGAAACTAATAGGATTAGACCCTTAAAATATTACTAAAAATGAATTAAATCTGATTGGGTAAGGAAAAGACCAAAATACCCCTTACTATTTTCGGCTAACTTTCCTGAAGTGCAACCTCAAGGAGAAGTTACCAATGTTGAGTTCAGGGAAACAATTAGGATGCTAAGTCAAGTTGTGACCAACCAAGCTGAGCAACAAAGAGGAGCTAGATAGGAAGTGGCTGATACTTCTAGGATCCGAGAGTTCTTGAGGATGAATCCTCCAAGTTTCACGGGTTCGAGCACTACTGAGGATCCGGAGAATTTTATTGAGGAACTGAAGAAGGTATTTGAGGTCATGCAGTTGCCGATACTGAACGAGTTGAACTAGCTTCATATCAATAGAAGAATGTTGCTAGAACTTGGTTTGATCATTGGAAAAAGGGTAGAGCTGAGGATGCACCACCTGCGAGTTGGGCTTGTTTTGAGGAGGCTTTCTTGGGGAGTTTCTTTCCCCGAGAACTGAAAGAGGCAAAGCTACGAGAGTTCCTCACACTTAAGCAAGATTCATTGAGTGTTCATGAGTATGGGTTGAAGTTCAGCCAAATGTCCTGTTATGCTCTGAAAATGGTTGCGGACATGAGGAGTAGAATGAGCTTGTTTGTTGTTGGGTTGGCTCGTCTGTTAAGTAAGGAAGGTAGGGCTGCTATGCTTATAGGTGACATGGATATTTAAAGGTTAATGGTATATGTGCAGCAGGTTTAGGAAGAGAAGCTAAGGGACAGAGAAGAGTTTAATAACAAGAGAGCTAAGACAAGGAACGAGTCCAGACAGGGAAGGGTAATGTCGACCGGTCATCCTTCCAACAGAAACAGAAGGGACCTGCTCCATCATTTGCTAGTGCACCTGCACCTAAGAACAAAGGTGACTATAATAGTCAGAATTTTAGAGCTAAACCTGCTTATTCTCAGGGTAGCATGGCACAAGAGGGTAGTAAGCCTCATGTATGCGTCAAGTGTGGTAAGAACCATTCAGGTAGTTGTCGTAAGGGCTCCACTGGTTGTTTCAAGTGTGGTTAGAATGGTCATTTCATGCGATAATGTCCAAAGAACAAGCAGGGAAATGGTAATAGGGGCAATAGAGCCATTATTCTTCAGTTGCTCCACCAGACATAGCAGCACCTAGAGGGGCTACTTCCGGTACTTGCGGAGGAACAAATCGCTTGTATGCTATCAACAGTCGCCAAAAGCAAGAGGATTCGCCAGATTTTTTCACTGGTATGATCCAAGTCTTTGACTTTACTGTTTATGCTTTGCTAGACCCAGGAGCGAGTTTATCTTTTGTAACTCCATATTTTGCTATGAATTTTGATGTTATTCCTGAGCAACTTTATCATTCCATATGTTAAGACTTGAATTGCCATTTTGGCCAAGTTGAATGTTTGACTTTTAAGCATTCTCAGTATTTTATTATTCCAGTGAGTATAGTGCTTTGATTATTATAAATATGCATATAGTCTTCCGTTGAGTTAAGTAATCCAAGCCAAGGGTTCACTTGGGGCCAACAATGGTTCTCGAGTGCCAGTCCCGTCCAGGGTGTTGGCTCGGGGCGTGATAGTATCTCTATTACTAACAAATAAGATACATAAATTGATTCTACTCATTCTTCTTTGAGTACCATTTTTTCATTGAAGACAGCCTAATTGTTGTTTTGAAAATTTGCTTTTAAAAGGAAAAATTTTGTTGGTATGGATACATGAAAAGACACTTTAAACAATAGGGTAAAGAATAAAAGAACTACATTATATAATAGCATAATAATGTTAACTATTTGTCACAGATTATCATTAACGAAAAATTTTGGTAAAATGAAATGAAAACCAGAAAGTTTCAATAAAACAAAATTGAAGTCATCTATTGAAAGGCTAATAACACGGTAATCTTGTCCTTAAATCAATATCACAATGTCAATGTCTATTTCAAAATCTATTCCTCAGTTCAACTTCTTTAACCAAATAATTTGTTGCCTATTGAAAATTCTTCAAGAGTTCCACTTTATGTTATCAACTTGTATAACAATACAAAAGATTTTTTATTAATTTAATCCAAGTGAGAATTATAAAAGAGTTTTTCAAAAAATTGCATATCCTTCATGCATTTTAAATCTATCGGATATTTTCATATCAATTTTGTCAAGTGACAACATCAAGTATTATAAGTGTGACATCTTCTAATGTCTAGGCTGCAAGTCAAATAAGTTTTATGCTTACCAAGATACATCATTCCACTTTTCACGTTTCACTTGATAATTATTTATACGTCAGCATGCTTTAATTAAAATTCATATCGTAATAATATTTTACAATATTGTGTCATATTGCATCAAAGATATCATCGATGAAATATCATTTTGTATCGGTTAACAATACAACATAACTTATTGAGATCTCATGACTTCATTATTTTCAAGTAGCTACCCCTCTCATGAGGTTTCATAAAGTGATATGTCGTAGGCATTTCAAGAACACATTGCCTTCTTATATGATAATTTTGTCATTTGCTCCTCTCCCTTTTTCAAGAATTATTTTATTTAGAATTGATTGGTGTATCATGCTTCACGCATGTAGTACACCCTATCCTTTTGGGACATTCAATATGAGCATTTGAAACTCTTGGTTACTTCTTATCTCCCTCTTATGTTAGATAAACTGACATATATCTCAGTCTATTTAGGAGAATCCGTCTTTGTGCATCATTGTATATCCATGAATCAAATACCGTACATCAAAATTATTACATGGAAACTATTTAGTCCCTGACCATAAATCAATTAAGAGAAAAATTGATCATAATTTATTGGTCTTATGTATACAATTACTTTTGTATGCAATATATTATATTTCAGACCATGAAGCTTTGTTCTCATAAGCAATGATTGACATTCATTTGAGGCATTTAATATCATATCAGCTTAATAATTATCAATATAATCAAGATGAATTGTCTTGATTACACATTTTGAAAATTGTGTTCTTAACTCAATTATCTTGCAAACACAATTTTGTGAATGTCAAACTGCAGGTTGAAAATAAACACACATATGATTCTCTTATTGATGCATCTATTTATCATATCACATGATAGGTGAATGATCTCATATTCACCATTTATACTTTTCAGAATTTAGAAATTTAGTCCCAACATTAGTTGATCCAATCAACTTATCATGCGAACAAACAACAAAAAGAATTCTTGAAGAATCTCCTAGTTCTTCAATGCACGTCTATTACTCAAAATGCACATCTTTGGGATGACCAAATCATTCATGTCAACTAATAAAATTGTTAGTACTAGTAAACTCTAAGTTTACTATGTCATGTGTCTTTTGCTTTAGTAAATTTCTAATTTACCATTATTTGAGTAAATTTCAATTTTATTACTTTGGGAGTAATTTTTGGATTTATTTCTTCTCAATTTCTCTACCTCTTTTGAAGGTGAGTCATGATCCCATCACGACTAAGGGCACGTCCGTATTGATAAGATTTATTTTGCACTATCACATTCACTTCAGTATTGAGTTTATTCAATTCCAAATGATAGAAGTTAATCATTAAATGCTTGAGAGGAAAATTCTACATTGTTATCAACACAAATGGACTTAATTATGAGAAACTTGTTCCAGTAATCATATTATTTGTACCAATAATTTTGCAAACACCAAGTTGCGAGATGGCAATAGGCACACACGAGACCATCTAGAAGGAGCATCTATTAAGACCATGAAGTATCTAAACAACCTACTAGTTGGTTGAATAGGTTCACAAATATCCTCATGCATATGTTTCAAGAACACATGAGACTCAATCTCAATTTTCGTTAGTGATGGTCTCACAATTATTTTGTCTTGATAACAAACAATACAAGAAATTCACTATTTAAACGAATCTTTAGATTCTTAAATGGATATCCCATAGAATTTTATATAATTCGTCTCATCTTTATAGACTCGTGATCTCTCAAACGATCATTCCAAAGTATGAAAGTATTCGAATTAGGAGACTTTTGATTTACTATAAAAATGTGTTTCAATTTCACTAACCCTTGTCCAATACAAATCAGAAAAAATAACACATGTCTTTCCAAAGATATTATTGGTTATACCGCATCGACGACCAAGGTCACGATCTTTTCCACGCCTATCATGGTGGGCTTACACCTCATTCACTTCAGATAATGGATCTAAACTTTTAGCATTTATCAAAAGTTCCCATTATGAATGAAACACAACACCTAAGTATATTAAGTTATGATAATTTAGTATCGCTTTCCACATTCATGTGTGTTATTCTATCACTTGTCTTCTTTCAGACATAGTATGCACTGCTACCATATTCACATTAAGGAATGGAGCAAATTCAGTGGAATTGGTTTCATGACGTTTTTTCACCAAAGTACATTATTTTACTACAAAAGCGCCCTAGGCCATAAATCTGTAACACCCTAGAAAATTTTGAGCTAAGACTCAAACCATTCTTGGTTGAGAGTAAGATTTTACCGAGGAATTTAAATTTTCTTTAGTGTTAAGGTCACTAGATGTAGCACCTTGAGTTCCAAAAAGAACTAAAGAGAATTCCTTCAAGTCATTCCTAGGTTCTTCTAAGTTTTGGGTCAACTTCAAAGTACCATAACTTTTAGCACAGGATGAGTTAGAAGACCCATAAGAAATCAAATTAAAGGTCTTGGAATTCTCTTTCCAACGGCACTGAGTTTGCAAATTTTTGAGCTCGTATGAGGGAGATATGTCTATTTGAAGTTGGGTTGTTCAATTAAGGAAAGTTACCCAAAAATATGAGGAGTATTATGGTCTTTTCCTTACCCAATCAGCTTAAAACAAACTTTAGTAATATTTTGGGGACAAATCTGATTTGGATTAGTTATTATAAATCCAAATACGCTTAGGGTTTTAGAAGAGAGTTCATTCAAGTCATTCCTAAGTTATTTTAAGTTTTTGGGTCAATTTCAAATGACCATAACTTTTAGCACATGATGAGTTAGGAGACCCATAAGATATCAAATGAAAGATCTTTGAGTCCTCTTTCCAACACCACTTTAGTTTGCTAATTTTTGAGCTCATATGAGGGAGATATGCCATTTTTAAGTCATGCTGTCTATTTAAGGAAAGTTACCCGAAAATAGAAGGGGTATTTTAGTCTTTTCCTTACCTCCACTTATTCTAAACGTGAATTACATCCAATTAAGGGTCTATAGTGGTTAGAATCAGTTTCATTCATCCCCAAAAGCATTTAGAATTTTATAGAGAAGATTCAAGAGGATAAAAAGTTCAAAGTTTTAAGCGACCGTTCAAGAAATTCAAGATTTCGCCAAGAACCTAGTTCTTTGAGGTATGTAAGCTTCCATACTATTGGGTTCGTTCACCCACATGCCAATCATGAGTTTCTTTTGCAAATCTATCACTAAATATTGAGTAATTTAAGTTCTTGATGAGTTCTTGATAAGTGTTCTTGAAGTTTCATTCTAAATCATATTTTTTTGGGGTTTTGAGGAATTCTTGAGATGAAAGTTAGTGATTTGAGGGTTGTTTTTAGTAGATTAGTGTATACTTAGGTTCGGTATTCGAATCTAAGTGGGTGGGGAAAAATCCATTCGAATCTAGGTGAACTAGGGTGAGAAAACGAGCAAAGAAATTTGTCAGGGTTTTCTGGGAATGGTGTAACACCCCATAATTTTTTTGAACAAAGACTCGAACTATCCTTCATTGTGAGTAGGATTTTACCAAGGAATTTAAAATTTCTTAAGTATTAAGGTCAGGTCACTAGATGTATCACCTTAAGTACCAAAAAGAACTAAATTGGAAATAGCAAAATCTGAAATTTTGCAAGTTATGCTAAAGTTATGAGTTTTGGGTCAACTTCAAACGACCATAACTCTCAGTACAAGATGATTTAGGTGGGCTAAAACATAGCTAATGAAAGGTATTTGAATTATCTTTCCAAAGCAACAAAGTTTGCTTAAATTTGAGCTAGTATGAATGAGAAATGCCCAAGGGAGACTTTTGGCGAGTCGCTGAATGAACTCGGCGAGCTCAGGCTTCCCACCGAAAGTTACACGCTCTAACTCAGCCAAAACACGAAATTAAGGGCGATCAAGGGGGATGTTGGCGAACCGCCGAACGGTTCGGCCAGCTTGACCCAGCTCGCCGAATTACCTAACGTCCCAAATGTCAACCCCGTTTCCCAAAATCAAGCTCGTAGCCCCCGAAAACAAAATCAAACAAAACACTTATGCAATTAAGCTTAGACCCACTAGACCCATGCCACCGAGGTACTCAGACTTCCCCCGGTTTGGCCAAAATTGGCCATTTGACTACTTTTGCCCTTAAGAATGACGTCAAACACTACATCATTAGGCAAAGTACTTTATTTATCACAATTGGGGTTACTCAGACTTCCCCCGACTAGACCTAACAACAATCTAACACAACCCAACGATTTATGATCAATTTTAAAGCACAAAAGTCAGGAAATTATCATGTTAAGCAATTTAGGCAATGAAGCACAATTACAAAACTACGATAGGCAAACTAGCACAACATTACGATTTCAAAATAGGCCCAGCACACATCAACACAATTTAAACAAATGCATTCGAGTTCAACCGCTATTCAAGAGTTCATGGTTCGGAAAACCAACCTTTAAGCCAAAATACGAGTTTAAAACGCTAGGCCACAATGTAATCCAACTCCTAGAAGGAGATCAAGAGCAAAAAGCGATAAAAATGAAAACATATAGAAAATCTATAGTGCGGGTGTGATTGTATGAGGCTAAAATGAGGGAATATGAAAGAGTTTGAAATTTTAAACCTTTGTCCTTTTAAAACCTTTCACTTCGCAGCCTTTCGACAGTATTTGTCGTCCTCGCCGAACCACTCGGCGATGCACCAAGTGGTGACTTACCTCACCGAGTTTTATAGGACCTCCAGTTGATTTGGGTGTCCAAACGACGGACAAAGTCGGGCTCGCTGACCTGTTCGGTGAGTCGCCGACTCATCCATGGTCCCGCCGAGTTTTACAGACTCTCACCTATGATTTTTGTGAGTCCAACGACGGTTCAAGTCTGGCACGCCGACCTCTTCGACAAGTCGCCGACTAGACTCTTAACTCGTCAATCTGCACATTTTCAACACATCCCCACTTTTCAACCTGCAACATCGACACCCATTAATAAAAAACAAACACAAAGCATTAAAATTTTGGGTTGCATCCCAAGAAGTGCCTTAGTTAACGTCGTGGCAAGACGCAAGTACCCACTCAAGCTTTGTTCTTGGGGATTGCCATAGTGTCACTAGGCAACCCTCCTTGTTGTCTTGAGTTGAGATGAGACTAAATATGGCCCGTTTTGGGTCTCCAGTAGCGTAATAGATACGGAATGAGAAGTAATCATTTGATTTAGCATTGAAACATTCTCTATTATCTCTTTCAACACTCTGTCGTGGTCTTCGACTTTGTGGAGAATGCATGAGAGTATCTTTTTTATCTGTTCACCCTCATAATCCATGGGGTTTTATGCATATAAGGATGAAGAATGTACCTATATTTCTTTTTGTACAGTACTTCAAATTCCATGATATTTTTGGCCAAGAGATCCAGCTGGGTCAACATTTTGCTAAATTCTGGTCCCTCTCTTGCTTCTTGTTGATCTTGGTCATGCGATCGAGGAGTAGGGATGTTGTTGCATAGGATTGTCGCACTATACCACCCGGAGAAAATTGATCACTGTTCACAGAATCAAGACCCCTATAGAAACATTTCAGCAACATTTCATTTGGGATTCCATGAGTTGTGCACTGTAGCAATAGTTTCTTAAACCTCAGCCACGTCTCATGGATTGGCTCACCCATCTAAGTGCTTGAAATCTAGGATGTTATCCCTAAGAATCATTATCTTCGAAGGAGTGTGGCTCATTTGGATACCATTTCTAGCATTTACGCCCATTTCCTCTGTTCAACAAGTAACACAAAACCAAAACTAAAAATAAGTAGATTCAACTATAACCAACAAGAACACAATTCAATTTCACCAAAAGAATTCCAAACAACACTACTCCCCGGCAGCGGTGCCATTTTGATTCAACGTTTCAAGCACACCTCATCTAATTCTAGGTGTTCAACGATCGTAAACCAGTATAAAATCCAACTAAATGAGTTGGGGTTGAATCCCACAGGGAGCGATACATGTTTTAAAATTCAATCAAGAAGTATGAATGCGGTCTAATCAGCCATAGGAATAGAAATTATCAATTAAAAACATAATCTAGTAAGGGGTGACACGAATGTCAAATGGGGGGTTTTTGGTTTTAGTTATCAACTACCAATAGTCACAAACAATAAGAATTAACAATAATGAGATATATTCTTAGGATGTGATCGATTATAGGTAAATATAGACATATGGGTAATTGCAACTATTAGTAAATAGCTAG
>NW_006239242.1:0-1141 GCF_000226075.1 Solanum tuberosum | reverse complement strand
GACTATAAGGGAGGTAATTTTCTCTCGAACAGTTACCTAGAATCAAGTGATTTCTCTCGAATATCAACAACCATGCAAATTAAGAGCAGACCACACCTTAATCCATTCACTCTTTTGAGCTAAATGCGTGGGATTGGGTTTAGGATTTACTCTCTCGAGCTAAACCCAGATCAACCCAATACCCACAAACCATCAATCCAAAACCTTAGTTCTAAAACCTCTCTCTCGAGCAAGCCAAGAACACAAAAGTAAATCTGCATTACAACTACAATTCTCTAATTAAACCACAATTATTGAATAAACTCACTTTTAAATAGCATTTAAACTAACAATTAGCAAAACCCATAATCTAATCAGCCTATAATCACATTATCACACCCTAATAATTGGGGTTTTAGCTAGACATTATAAAAAGGTAAAATCTGCATTACAACTACAATTCTCTAATTAAACCACAATTATTGAATAAACTCACTTTTAAATAGCATTTAAACTAACAATTAGCAAAACCCATAATCTAATCAGCCTATAATCACATTATCACACCCTAATAATTGGGGTTTTAGCTAGACATTATAAAAAGGTAAAAACAGTTACCAAATTGATTATCCATCA
Source organism: Solanum tuberosum (assembly GCF_000226075.1). Taxonomy (NCBI): domain Eukaryota; kingdom Viridiplantae; phylum Streptophyta; class Magnoliopsida; order Solanales; family Solanaceae; genus Solanum; species Solanum tuberosum. The sequence continues at coordinate 526 of NW_006239242.1, read as the reverse complement.
ATTGGGTAAGAATGATTTCGTCCTTACAATGCTCTAATTTGATGAATCTCAAAAACCCACTTCCAATTTCTCAAAAGTGAATTTCTTCAATCCTTCAAAGCTAACTTCAACTCTAAAGAAAATTGTCTCCAGATGCTAGAACTTACTCAAAAATTATATCTAATGTTTCTAAGATCAAAGATAAGATACTAAACTAAATGTTCAAAATACTATTTATAGTCGCCAAAAATGTGCTATGAAAACCCATTCGGCGAAGTATGTCGAGGTCGCCAAACCACTCGGCGAGCCGCCCTTTGGTCCCTTCCATCGCTCTTTTGCCTTGACATTCAGCATCCTCAACTTATGTAACTCTGGGCAATCTATCTTGGCTTCGCGGAGTCACTCGGCGATCTGCCGACTGCTCCTTTTCGTCGCCGACTTGGTTCTTTCCTTCAGAGTTTGGCACCTTGGAACTTTAGGCGGTCTGATGAGCCACTCGGCGACATGCCGAGTTGTCACGACCCAAGCCTAGGGCCTAGACGTGACC
>NW_006239241.1:739136-749255 GCF_000226075.1 Solanum tuberosum | reverse complement strand
TCAAAAAATAATATTATTGTTTGAAAATTTTTATGTTCGTTCGCGAATGTTTAATTTTTTTATGAAAATTAACAGGCACACGTCTATTTTTTTTAAATTTTTGTTAATTTTTAATCTTTTAAAACTAAAATTAACTGACACGTGTCGATTTAAAATAAGAAGTTGCATTTAAAGAATATATATAAAATAAAGAAATCATAAAAATAGTATTTCGTGTTAAAATGAAACAGAAAAAATGGAGTTCAAGGGTTAAAATGGAACAAGGCTAAGTTGGAGTGCCAAAATGAAAAATGGGGCCAAGTTTGAGGGGCTGTGTATGTGTTTGGCCTATACTTTTAACTTAAATTCATATTGGATGGTCATGCACCATCTATATAAAGTATATAAACATGTATATATTCTATATTTTTGGATGAAAAAAAAACGAAACAACTAAGGAAATCAAATTGAAGGCTTTAGTCAACACATCTATTTTGCTACTATATTCTTATGTAAATGACTATAATAATATTATATTTTTTGTTAGTTGATTGATATTACCATACGTACTATTCAATTTTATGGAGAATAAATTGTTATATTTAGATTTTGTGCCATATGCTCGATCGAAAATATATCTCCAAAGTTTAGAATTTGATTTCTTTCGAATTATCTAGTTAATCAATTCGGTCACTCCTCGTAAAAAAAAAAAATCAATCCAATTTTTTAATAGAATTTTCCCGCGAGGGGAACTCGGATCAAAACAAGGCGCCTCCTCCATTTCCTCTTTCTCTCTCTAAAACTTCCCCAAATCTTTTCTGTCAATTTCTCTCTCTTCAAGAGGGAAAACCATAGCTATGGAAGCAGCAATGGGATTGATGAGAAGAATTCCTCCAAAGCATACAGAAACTGCTTTATCTGCTCTGCTAAGTCTCTTGCCTGAACATTCTTCAGATCTCCTTTCTCAAGTTGATCAGCCTCTCCAGGTAATACAAGCAAAAAGCTCCTTGCAATTGAACTTGTAAAATGCATTATTGAGTATGTTCATTTTTGTATTTGTTGAAATTTCTGTGTGTTCAATTTTGAGATTCTCTGGTTTTAGAGAACCCTAGTTTGTTTTAATAGAATATTATTGAGTATCAGAATGAAATAAAGCGGAATTGATACAGATGATTCCTATATTGGAGGTGTAGCTGTTGTTTTGTGGCCTGTATATGTACAGAATGATTTTGTTTAGTTTTGATGTAATGATGTCTAGTTATAACTTATACTCCTTTGAGTTAGTTGACGTTGCATTTGTATGGAATGAATTAGCTTTGTGTAAGGATTTATAGTGACAATGCATTCAGAAGAGTTGACGATTTAAGTTCTCGATGTGCTAAGGTTGTGGCATCGTGCAAAACAGTTTGACTTAATTGCAACTGCTTCAGTACTCTGGATCTGTAATTCAGTTTCTTGTGACGTACTGAACATCAAATATTTAGCTCTGGCTCTTTTGAGTGTGCACATATGAGAGTTTTAGAATCCATGAGGATTTAGCTAGTTTGCAAAACACAATGGAAGCAAATGATTTAAATAGGTGATACCAATTAGTTGAGATTGAGGTTTAGTGGTTATTATTATGTTTTCCATTAGGTCCCGTGTTTGGCTGTAGTTTCTTAAATTTTATTAGAAATTGCTACAGCAATAATAGGGATAAGTATGAGATGGAGGGACCTAGTATCAGAGAATCTATAATTATTCAAAATACAAATTGTTGAGTATCGGAATGAAGTTAACAAGATGTAACCAATAAAGAATCTTTTTAGCCAACCCTATCTAGTTCTATTCTCAAATCTCTATTGATTTGAATGATTGACTTTCAGCGGAAGTTGAACATTCACCTCTTCTCTTCCGGTGTTGATAGTGGGATTAACATCAGTACAGCTTATCTAACTTGATAGTGTGGCTTCCTTTACTGATTTAATAAAGTTTGGACTTCTGCTAGATTCTCCACTTTTTATCTTTTTTTTGAAACTTGGTAACTTAATTCTCCACTTTTTATCATGGTTTGGATAAGTAATTCTTCTCAACTTGGACATGATCTATGTTTGAGACATATACCAAATTAGGACGAGGCTCTTTTTATCTGCATAACCAATTCAAATAAAATAGCTAACTGCTGTATCACTCTGGTTTAGAATCATCAGCAACCACCTCAGAAGGTAAACAAAATGTTAAAGAACATGTTTTTGATCAAAGAAAAAAAGAAGATAAGTGATAGCATGAAAGCTACCTTTCTATTGAAAATATAGAATCACTTCAAGGACTGGAAAATTTGTCATTTGAAGTTGTATGAAAGCCCAGAAGAGTTTCCTGTTTCAGTGTTACAGTGGTTCGGACAATGATTCTAACACATTGTTTACATGCTGCTCTATTAATTATGGGAATGGGATGTATGAGATATTAATGCAGATAAGTTCTTGCATTGCATCATATCTTACCTTTAGATTCAGAGCTTTAACCTACTATTGGGTTTCCCTTTTCAGATAAATTTTTTTTCTTGCAAAAAAATTGATGATACTTTCTTATACCGAGACCTTACATTTCTTGGGTTAGAATAATGATTCTTGGAGGGATTAGGCATTTCTTTTGCCAAGCTACCTCTTTTTATCTTTGATTATGAGCCAAATTGTATATTATATCTTTCACAGTTGTGCATTTGTTGATGCTGGCCTTTTGAATTGAGGATAGCCAACATTTTTAAGAGAAGATAAATATCCACTGCAAATTGCATTTTGATATCATGACAAAAGGAAGCATGATTTTTCGTGGTATTTTATCTTTTCATAAAATTACATTCTTGAAAAAACAAGCTCCATATATTTTCCTCTCTTTCGCTTTTTGTTCTCTTTTCTTGTTGGTTATTTGGATTAGAAAAAACTTAATATGGATAATGGCCATGATATGTGCATGTGATATACTGGTGTATACTAGCTTCAGGCTAGAACTAATGTTGGTCAGTTGTTACTATAAATGAAGGTATTTGATCTCATCAAGTCTCAAACATTCGTTCATCTTGATAAAGCTAATGTCTTGAAATTGGATTATCAGGTCTTGTGCGATATGGAGTCCGGCAAAGAGTTCATCCTCTGTGAGTATAACAGAGATGCTGATTCATATAGGTAACTGATTAATTGCTTGTATCTAAATGGCTTTGGTGATATTGTACAGCATCAAAGCCCATAGAGGATTCTTCCCGTACTGTCATTTTGATATGACTTATTAAGATTTCCTTGCTTGCCCAAATATAGATTTTCACAGCTCATCATGCGCTAGAGATGATTATATTATTTTCATGAAATTGAATTGCTTGGCAGGAATTCCACTTTCCGTGTACAAGTCCAATGTTTTTGTTTTGGCAGCTTCAACCAATTTAAATGTTGGTTTCATCCATGTTTATTTCTTGTTATTTGTTCCTCATTGGGTGTCATTTTCATATTTGACCATAATTGTCTTGAAATATTTGAAACTTGCTTGTACCCATCACTCCACTTAAATGATGTCTTTTGACTCTTCAGAAGCCCTATACCTGGTAACTTTTTACCAGATGTTCACATAATGGAGCATCTCAACATGCAATGTACTTCGGATGATCCTCTATCCCCAAGTAGTCAAAGCCTGTGGGACTCAATCCAACAAAATACTACTCCTAGGTTATATCACCTTTTAATTGTTCCACCATCAAACACTTAAACTTTCCTTAGAACCTCTGATAAAGGCAGGACTAGTTACAAGTGTTTCTGATCAGGATTTTGTAGTTGTGATCTTTTTGCTGCTTTTTTATAAATAATTTTGTTTAATTTATTAGGATGAGACTTTTCCAAAGAATGAGTCTGATGACATGTATGTGGGCCAAGATTCTTGGCCTTTCAGGTCTTAGTTTATCTGTTTTTATATCACTCATTCTCTTTATTTGATATTCTGGAGTGCTGACTCTCCATATGTTGGACCATAAGAATACCCTCCTAGTAAAAGAGCTCTTGATTGTTGTAGAGTTGGCTAACAACATATTGACATGATAGTAAAGCCAATATGTGAATATCAGGTGATTTAAATAAGCTTAACACCGTTGGAGTACATGTTTGGCCAGTTTAGTTGTTTTCTACTGCATTTCAGGATTAACCAAATTTCAAGACATAAAATGACACAATTCCTATGCTACATTTGATAGATGTTCTATCTATAACTTTGGTATTTTCACTTGTAGGTCTCCTTGGTCAAATAAGTATCATCCACCATTAGAAGATGCGCCTCAACCTTCTCTGGAGCTGAGGAAACTTGAGGTTGAAGCAAATGAAGTCTTTGCTGTCTATCGTGACCAGTGAGGTCCCTTATTTACCTCGTCTTTTCTTCTTGCTATGCAATTGTACCAAGCTTTATAAATGAACCAGCGCAGAGAATGTGCTTGTCAAACTGTACAAAATAGCCAGAAAACAAAACCCAAAATTATGTCCACCTATTCTTGTAATGATTTCAACTTCTGTAGAATCAGCCTCATTTAACTTTAGATGAATCTAGGACATCTTTTTCAGATTTGTCCTATCATTTTAACTTATGATAGGACTAGCTAAGAAGATATCATCCATACTAGTTTCATCTCTTGGTTATTTACAGCATTTTCTGCAGTTTCACTGACCAAAACACTGTTAGGTACTATGAAGGTGGCATCTCATCAGTTTATATGTGGGAAGATGAAAATGAAGGTTTTGTTGCTTGCTTTTTAATAAAGAAAGGTAAGTTCTATTTGGATTTCCAAAAATAAGTGATATTTTTTCTGCTTCTAATTTGCAATTTTTTTGGAGGATGTAGATGGCTCCAAGACTGGACATGGTAGAAGGGGGTATCTCCAGGAAGGAGCCTGGGATGCCATACATGTTATTGAGGTATTAGCTCCTGAGTAAAGAAAGAGAGAACTTCTTTGGTCTTCTCTTCCTTCTCTTGTTTGGTCAATTAATGAGCATGGCTTAAAATTGATACCAAATCATTCAGGTGGGACCAGAAGAGGAAGAAATTGTCCAGTACTGCCTGACTAGTACAGTGATGCTGACCTTGACTACAGACAATGAGTCATCAGGCTCATTCAATTTGTCTGGATCAATTAGAAGACAGGTATTTAATGGATATTTGCTTGTTAAAGATGTTCACAAGTCACTCATTCTAATACTACTCTTGTCCAAACACATTTAATTTTAGTTTAATCAGTGAAACAACGACGTACCTAGTGTAATCCGACAAGTGGGGTTTGGTTTTGTGGAGTAATTATTATTGCTAATTTTAGTCCTAAATGTAGCATCATATTCCCTTCATTCCTCGTGGAGGAAGAAGGATGTAGATGTTTAATTTATCTTATTTGAGCAATGTGACAATAGAGAAAAAACGTAAAGGAGAGTGCCATGAATTGGTTATGGACAATATATAAGACGAATCCTTATATAGGAGTTTGAGTTGCTATAAATAAGGTAAGCAATTATCCTTTACATACATGTAGAATTTTCTACCATGTAATATATATAATTTTCACCAATATTCTATTGCTTAAATATAATGAATCTACAATGTCTTGCGTAAAGAAGATGGATCTTGGGCTTATCTCCAAAACTAGCATAAGGTGATGATTACCCAAGACCATATTAGGAAACAACGGTCTATTCTTTCAATCAATGTGAGCCACTCAATACCCTCTCTTCCTACACGTCCAAAGTTGGATGTTTGTAAAATTTCCTAACATAACATGGGTGCCAAATATTGGATAAATCAAGGATAGAAATAAATCTGGTTTTGATACTGATTAGACTTGTTGTTCATCAGTAAACTTATGATTGGGATCTCCGTTCACACTATTCGCAACAAATATGTTTATATATAGTGTGATCAAGGTGTTTCTTACAACTCAATCGGCACCCATAACCACCACGCTTGTCACCACTATTACCAACCACCATATCATTTTTTTTAAATTATTGTGATACATTGTTAGATTAATTTTGTATACATTCAGATGTTGAGAAAATTGTCTTTATTACTCCAGTTGTCCCAATTTATATGACACTTCCCTTTTTAGTCAGTTCCAAAAAGAATGACATGTTTCCTTATTTGGCAAATATTTAACGACACAATCAACATTTTACCCATGTTGCTTATTTGCCAAAAAGTTCACAAAGTTGTACTCTTCTGTTTAAAAATTTATTTATTTTTACAGTAGTTTTAGAATATTGCGAAGTCTTCTCATATTTCTTGAACTCTATGCCTAGTCAAACAACGTCTCATACATTGGGACGGAGGGAATTTCTTAACATTCAAATGTGTATTTCGATTCAAACATCTAAATCTTAATGCACATTTAATATTCTATTCAGATGTGTATTATGATTCAAGCTTCGAATCTCAATAAAAATAAATGAGGCTTTAATGTGTCTATGACGTCGCATGAATGTGGTAATACTGCCCCGACTTGTGAAAGACTTGAGGCATATCAAGCTTGGAAAAAGAAGAATTCCCTTGCTCGCATTATGTTGTTGTATTGTATGGGTGATAACTTCATGAGAGTTTTTTAGTAAGTATGAAGATGCAAAGGACGTGCCCACATTAAGAAAAACTTGAAGTCATGATCAATAAGGCAGAACTATGGTGAAATTTCCTTACGTGTACTGTCCTGTTCATCTTCATCAACCCATTTGTTAAGGGGATTCAATAGTTCATATATAACAATAAAAAATCGGTTTTACCCTATTTAGGCAATATAATTTTATGGTGAAGGGGATTCAATTTGAACTCCCTTGCCACAACCTAGCTCAGCCCCTGTACTTGTTCCCCCATCAAACTGATCTCTGCAAGTCCTTATTCATTCCATGGGATGGTAATTAATACATTAGCTGGAAATCTTAGTACTTTTTCCTAATTGATCCTCCTTTGCATGTATAGATGAGTATGAAGCTCTCTGTCTCAGAGGGTCATCTGTGTAACATGGGAAAGATGATTGAAGAGATGGAGGGTAAGCTGAGAAACTCCTTGGATCAGGTATATGTCTTTACTCTTTGAAGTTCTTTTCCTTTTACCTTTTCTTTGATGTAATTGATGGGTTATTTTCCTTCGATGTGGCGCTAATTAGTTCTTCCTAAAACTTAGTAATTATTGAAATCAATGACTCGCACCTCTTTGTTATTCTCCCTTGATGCGAGGTGCATTTCTTGCTGGAAACTGCTTAGTTGGCAGCAGAAAGGTGAAGAAAAGGGTGTTATCTGGTACTAGCTTTTCTTACTGGAAAATGCTTAGTAGGAGGCAGAAAGTGGACCAAAGGGTGTTATCGGGTAGTGAAAATAGTTTAGGGAAATTGTGGTTCACTTGGAAAATAACTTCGGAGTAAGTATGAATTTACCCAAATTGGTGGAAGGTCTCAAAGGGGATGCTTTAGGCTTTGTTGACAAGAGACCTCTTTTCCTTGTGTCATTTCTATGTTAAAACAGATCGTGAAATTGAGTTCAAAAACTGCTTAAACCTGCAGGTATATTTTGGGAAGACAAATGAAATGGTTTGTACTCTGAGGCCACCCGCTGAACTGGTGCAGATGAAATTGCCCGACGCCTGAGATTTGTTATTTCTTGCCTTTTTTGTTGAGTGTTTGTGTAAACCTTGGTTTGCTTCCATGTCAAAGGGTAGTGGTCGTGGTTGAACAGTATTCATTAAATTGATAACTGGTTGTATTATAATTTATAACACATTTGAGTCTTACAGAGTGCCTAAATGTCCTAGTTTTAGACTGTCTGAAACTATATTCACTTTTATTTAAGATGTGGGTTATCATACAAATTTCTTTCTTCGAGGATCTATTTTGGATCTTAATGAAATACTTGATTATTTATAGGAAAAGATATTATGATACCATGTAGCCGCTTTGTGAAATACTTGTTTTTCTGGCACACTAATAAAATTATTTGCCTCTTCCATTTGTCCCCATTTCTTGATGAATGTTTTTTCCCCCGTTTTGATGAAAAAGAGAATGTCGTTGTCTTCTTGTTTGGCATAATATATAGACAGACACTCAACCTGCAACGACTTGCAAGTAAACACTTAAATTTGAGTTTGCACATGTAAACATTTTAACTCGTTTTCAATGTTTCAATTGAACACTACAATTGACATAATGATTATTTAGATACATCCAAAATTTATGCTTCAAATTAATTTACAAGGATCGATATAAACCAGATTCACATTACCTGAGGATCCAATTCAATTGACTCTCAACTTCCAATAATAATGATAGTAATATCTCAGGCGTATTCATATTGTATTAACGTTATTAGTTATGGCTCCAAGAGAAAATAGGGTATGACAAATACAGGTTAGATGAAGATCTTAAATAATGATCAACAAAGTTTTATTGATACAAACTTGCCATGTTTAACAAAAACAAGATTTTCGAAAAACAGACAACAGTTGTGTGCGCTTATTTCTTGCAAAAAATCCTACTTAGGTCACCGGTCTATGGCAAGTGAAAATTTTGAGAATAAAACTCAACCCATGACCCTCAAATCACAGATTACTTCATTTAACCAAGAATGATACCATTGTTCTACTTTATCTCAAGTTAAATTCCCAAATGCATAGACACTGAATAACAAAGCCAGAACATAGGCTCCATCACCAATAGTCAAGACACATTAGTTCAAACAACATATCTTATACTAATAATCAGAAGTTAAACAAAAGCATAAAAAAAGGGAGAGCTTCTAAGCTTTTATCTCAACTTCAGTGCTTGCTGGAGTTGCTGCTAGAGATTCACTATGTTCATGCTTTCCTTCCTCAATTTCCTCTTCAGTGTCACTTTCATCTTCTGCAAAAACAACATCCACTATATATCAGACCGAAAATGGAGATAAAACAAGACTCAATCCTAACATACGATAAAGACCCGGTTTACCTTCTGGCTCATCAGCATCAAAATCCCCTAGACCACCACCCATGTTGAGTTGCTGAAATATCAAGAAAAAGGTAATGTAAGTTTAAGTTCAGCACAAATCAATAGTAATAACTACAGTGTACTCATGTTTTACCGAAAAGTCGATGTCACCCATATCCATATCTGCTCCAGCTGCTGAAAAAATTAAAGTCATGGTAAATATTACCACAGGTTGGTGTTATAGATCATCAATAAGGCATAACCGTGGTGAAATTTACTTACGTTCACTGTCCTGTTCATCTTCATCAATCCATTTGTCCCAGTCAGCTTTCAAAAACGTTGGCGATTTACCTTCTTGCTTAATCAGTCTGCTCCACCAGTTGTCTTCTGCCTTCTTTACAAGATAGCAGATATTTCTAGATGTAATACTAGATTTGCTCTCCTGAATGACGACAATTAAATGACCGTTTACTGAGGGAGTAAATTTTGGTACAACATACCGAAATCTAAGTATGGAGAATAAGTGAAAGAGATTTACTCACATCGACATCTATTTTATCAAAGAGATCAAGAACGACTTCATATGGAACATTATCAGCTCCAGCAGTTGCAGAAAAAGAGAATTTTCCTTCTGGTTCTAGTTTCTGCTTTACATTCTTGGCATCAGGTAACTCAACTGTGATAAACACCTTGTCAGACCTCTGGGCCCACTTGATAGTAGGATGTCGGCTGACATAAAAAAAAGATGGAACAAATATATTCAATAAGCCATGGTATCATTGGGAAACATTTCATTGATCGGAACTTTCAACTCTAATACAACAACAACAACAACAACCCAGTGAAATCCCACTAGGTGGGGTCTGGGGAGGGTAAATAGTACGCAGACCTTACCACTACCTCGTGGAGGTAGAGAGGCTGTTTCCAAGAGACCCTCAGCTCAAGAACATCAAATCTAAGTGACAGGAGAGATATATGCAAACATAACAACCAGTACAAAAGATAGCGTATACTCAACAAAAGAGACAATAACAAGAAAGATATAGGGAGTGAAACGCAGTAAACAACAAAAGGCTAGGACTGCACCAAACGCTAACAACCCAAACCCTCGCAAGGGAAGACAACCCGCTAACCCTACTAACCTTCAACCTTAATACGCGACCTCCACTCCTTCCTATCTAGAGTCATGTCCTCGGTGA
>NW_006239241.1:724899-738269 GCF_000226075.1 Solanum tuberosum | reverse complement strand
ACATCATCGTCGATGTCGCCACTCCCTTGGATTACAGCCCCAAGATACTTAAAACTTTCCTTCTTAGGAATGACTTGTGCGGCAAGTCTCACTTCCACATCTGTCTCATCCAACACATCGCTAAATTTGCACCCCAAATATTCTGTTTTGGTCCTACTCAACCTGAACCCTTTGGACTCCAGCGTTTGTCTCCACACCTCCAACCGCGCATTAACTCTGTCCCGCGTCTCATCAATCAGTACTATGTCATCCGCAAATAACATACACCACGGGACCGTCTCCTGAATAGACCGCGTCAACTCGTCCATCACCAAAGCAAATAGAAAAGGGCTTAGGACTGATCCCTGGTGCAGCCCCATCTCAACTGGGAAATGTTCTGAGTCTCCTCCAACTGTTCTAACCCGAGTCTTGGCTCCACCGTACATGTCCTTTATCGCCCTAATATAAATCATCGGGACTCCTTTAGACTCCAAGCACCTCCAGAGGACATTCCTCGGTACTTTGTCATAGGCCTTTTCAACTCTAATAACCATAAAAATTGAGTAGCTGTGTGTTTTCCGTCTAGTCATTTACAATTAAGCAGCATTTCAATATAAATATCACATGACATACATAATTTTACGAAGATAATTGAGAAGGCCATCGGCAGCACCATAATAACAATATTTTGCTCCTAATTGAACTGAATCCATCATCAGAACAGTGTTAATTTTGTTTAAGCCCAGAATTAAAGAGTCTAGATAATTTAAAAGATACAAGACAAGGAATCTGAGTGTCTACGCTCCAATTGGCAGGCTAGGGCGTGCGAGGGAATGCTAGATTTTCACATCAATAGTGACGGAGGACACTGTCTCCTTATATCATTTTTTTTCAAATCATGATGTCTAATTTCATGAAGTATCTGCTATCTCCACTAGCACAATCACTGAATAAATATATCCACCAATACTTGATGAAAAGAAATCGCCTAGTATTTCTGCCTCAACTGGGATTTAAATCTGAGATCTCATGATTCTCAATCAACTTCATCGGTTTCCTCATACGGTCTTAGGATATTCTCACCTCATGAGCTAGGTTTTGAAATTGAATTAGGCCTATAGTTCTTTTTTTTTAATCAATAAGACTAACACTAGTATAAGTGATTAAGTCAAGTAAAAGATAAACAACTTGGAGGGCCAACAAATGACTTATTTGATTGAATGAGTACTCTTTATTAGAAAATACGTTCTACAACTCCAACCTCACCATTAGACCATCAGCACCTCCCACTCTAAGTGACATTAACTGAAATTATTCCTAAGTGTACAAAAATAAAAGACAATTCAGGGCAAAATGAAGTCAACCCTTACCCTTTTCCCTTCACCATTTTTCCCTCGCAACTAACTCTAAACCTATTTTCATCCACATCCGTGGTTAAACAACACTCTAAAGTTGCTTTAAACAAGTTCATACTAGATCCATGGAAAGGCATTTTGATCACCCTCACTGAGAAAATATCAAGAGACGCTACACTAGCAAGAAGCTCAGTTATCTTAAACAGCAAATACAAAGGGAATGTCCTTTTGGTTCATATATCTATCGAAAGGAAATATGACAAATCGAGTATCTCAGCCAAAGTAATCACTACCTTTTTGTTCTCTTCATTTTCTTTTCTAACCATGAGTGAAAGATGAAGTTCCTATTCCCTTAGTATCTTAAAGGTACAAGGTAAAGGATATTAGATAAGATGCTATTAGAAATTAAATTGCTCTACAATCTAGTCTCAAAACATAATAGGAGGCAAGAATACACTCAAAAGAGAAAACTACACTATTTATTGCCCACCACCACCCCCATTCCACAAGCCTCTACACTATCCCCGCACCACGGGAGCAGGGCCTTCTACCCTTCCCAGTTCCCCCCTCCTTCCCAATACCTAACTCACCTCAACCCCTCCACCCCACCTTTGCACTCATTACAGTTTGCCTTAATTATTTATAGATAATCTTTGGACAATATTTTCTATACCTATCAAACACCAAAAAATAAACATAAAACAATTAATTTCCAAGAAAACATTTTTTGCTAGAATGTGAAATAAAAAATACTTGCATTAGCAATGCTTATGTAAGAGTGCCCTTAAAGTAAACAACCTCTTCATAAATATCTATTACACTGTCCAACACTTCACATTATTATTCACTACATAATAATCCAGGAGTATTATTAACCAAAACAGCATAACAATATCCATATTGATCCACCAATAGTTTTGCAAAGTGACCTTATCAATCAGAGGCAGAGCCAGGATTGAAAGTTTGAGGGTTCTAAATTTCCTTTTAAGAAAAGAGAGGGTGTTTGAACCCACAACTTGGGGTGTGCATCGGTCGGTTCGGTTTTATGTATTATTGGTTCGATTTATCGGTTTTCGGTTTTTTTAAATATGTTAAACCAATAACCAAACCAATAAGATATTTTTTATCGGTTTTTGGTTTATCAGTTTTGGTCCTTAACGATTCGGTTTCCGGTTTAACCAATAAGAAAATACTTATAAAATAAATATATGACTTTTCTAATAAATTTGATGCGAAAACCCAATAATGTAACTTTACAAATGCTCATAAAATAGAAACAATTATAACAAACATGAAACGAACTATACAAGTGCAACACAAAGAGAAATTAAGAAGAATAGGGTTCATACTTTAGATTTTAACTTTTTGTATAATGTGAAATTGTGAACTCAAAGTCATTGTGAAGAGTGAATTGAAGGCTAAAGGACAAAGATAGTAACTAGTAAGATATTGAGATTAATATATAATATTTAAGTACCAAGTAAAAGTAGTAAATTACTAGTCTTAATGGGTTATCAGTTTACCCAATAAACCAATATTAAAAACCAATACCGAACCGATAACCCAATAATTTTTTTTATAAAACCATTAAAAACTTGTTAACCCAATGCCCCAATAACAATAAACCAATAACACTTTTATCGGTTCGGTTTATCGGTCGGTTCGGTTTTTGCACACCCCTACCCACAACTCTAGGGTGAAATTTTCACACCGTCAATCAATTTTGTTAGGGTTCATAAGTTAATATACATATATATTTATTTAATTTTCTAGTACAAATACATGATATCAAAAAAGCTACTCGTTTTGTCCGAACCCACGCAGCCCACCTAGTTCCACCTCTGTTATCAATTAGCAAGCAAACTATATACATATAACACAACCTTCCAATGCACAATTAAACAGAGTTCAGCAAACCAAGTTAATATCCATAACAAAGTAAGCAAAAATCATCTACTTAGGGTTTAATTCAACTAAGAAAGCCCAAAACTTTCCTAACAAAGAGAGCACAATGTAACACAATAGATAGATTTAAAAAATTACCTCATGATGTTGTTAGTGTTTTGGGGGAGACGAAAATTGAGAGAGCAGATGTATGTATGTGCCGTTTTGAAATTGCTAGGTTTTGATTATATACTGAAGGTTTCGAAATTTGAAGGTGTGATGTTGCAAATTTCTAGATACTTCTATTGCCTAGATATTTGGAAAAGTGAAAATATTTTTATTGTATCATTTAAATACTCCTAATAAATAAAACAAACCGTACCTTTTATTTTTATTTTTTTATAAAAAAAAAAATCATAATGTAAAGGTGGTGCTTTTTGTGGCTTTTGTTATTGCCAGACTAGAACCAGTGTTTTAAAAAACTCAATTGGGACTCGCATCGAGGCTCGCCTCAAGGCGAGGCTCTAGCAAAGCACTTGAGACTCAAGTGTGAGGCTTAGTTATGTAAGACTTACGCCCTAAGCGCCCGACTGTACACCTTAAGCGCATCCAACGCCAACGCTCGAGGCACGTCTAACAGATCTTACACAAATTATGTGTTAAAAAGTTAACATTGTTGACCCTAATAATTCTTGAATAGTTGAATGATACTTAATAATTTTTAATCTATAGAGATAAGAAGATTGAGAATAACTCAAATAATAAGTTTTAGTATCGCATCTTTCCTATTTGGTAAAACTGTGAAAATAATTATACATTACGTAACATTTCTTTTAAAAATACGTCGCGAAATTTTACTTTTTCACTTATCATTGGTCTTCATGGTTTTGTCATATGTCTCAAAATTATTACAGTGTATTTTATTTAGCTATTTGAAAGTAATTTTATTTTTATTCATGATGGAGTGCTGTTTTTATGATAATACTAGTAAGGTTATTAAGATTGTATAGTATGATAAAAAAATATTTTTGAGAAATAATGATTCTTTTATTATTAGAAAGTTAAGATATTAGATTATTTATACTTGTATAATGAACTTTTATTTTCTATTAGTTTATTTAATCATATTTGTAATTATTTCAAACTATTGATTTATTTTTATAATTTGTGTTATTATATTATATTATTATACTATAGTATAAATTAAAAATTTAAAGATCCATAGGGCTTACGTCTCGCCCTATACTAAGTAAAACGTCTCGCCTCACTCCCCACCTTTTAAAACACTGACTAGAACTATGTGGTATGGTTCGATAATTACCTTGATTGAATTATTGAAAATCATTTAGTATAAATTTATTCTTTTTGTTAAAGAGAAATATAAGATCAAGTTCAGAATCAAAATTTATTATCTAATTTTAAAATTTTATACCAAATCTCTCGTCTTTCTATTTCTCTTGTTCTCCTCATGCGCTCCCTTCTATCTCTCCTTTTGAAATATTTTTTTCCACAAAATCAAGGTTCGAAAAGTGAATCAACTAACATTTGTATAATTTTTATATTGTAGTTATATACATCAAATATCTCTCAAGATTCTCTTTTTGTATTCTCCGGTGAAATACTATAATCATAAGTATGTTTTTCGATCTTCAGGCATCAAACATCGATACATGTGTAAGTGGTACAATGTTTAAAATGTTTGATACAATATATTAATAATATATGTATCAGGTTTGTCTGACATAATAATTGTGTATAGAGTTGAAATACAGCTACATGTATTATATTTGGGTAAGTATTTGCTTACATGTATCTGAATACATTCTGTATCAGCATGTATTTTTATATTTCTGCATTGCGAATGAATAAATAATACAAGAGTGAATGAACATAGATGATACAATGTGTATTAATTTATATCTGTCATTATATATCAGATTATGATCGTCGATTTTATTCATACTCGATGTATCAAATTGTATATTTGTTGGTACGACATGTATCTAGCATCTGTAGTTATAAATTGTAATCAAATAAATTATAGTTACTAATGATATGTAAGTTCCCTTTCAAATACTTATCTTATTAATAACAATAATTAAATGAGCAAATTACATAAATCCCACTAGTTTAGGTCTTAATTACTAAGATTTTCAGTAGTTTCAAATATTATTTTCTGTACCACATTTCATGCTTAAGATACATGAGTCTGAATACGCGAGATACATGTATCTACCGACTTTTAAAATCGAGATACATATTTCATTTGTTTAAATTAATTAGTTGTAACTAATTTCCTTAATCAGAAGAGTAGTTGAGATACATGTATCATTACTCACGAGATACATGTATCCATCAATTTCAAAACTGATTTACAGGATTTGTGCTTATCAACTTTAACAAGTTTTCCTAAAATAATGAAATCATAAATCATAGTAATTCTGTAATTGTAAACTTCATCTTCTTCATTAATTCCTTCTTTAGTATCTTAAATTTTCGAATATTTCGGCCTTGAGATACATGTATCATTTTTCATGAGATACATGTATCCATCGATTTTAAAAGTCGAGATACACGATTTATTACTTTGAATTAAAGGAGTGTAACTTATTTCATTAATTAATGAATAATTAACAAACCAAACAGATTTACAGGATCATTACGTATCAACTCTAACAAGTGTTCCTGAAATAACAAAATCATAAATCATAGTAATTTTGTAATTGTACACTTCAGCTTCTTCATCAATTCATTCCTTTGTATCTTAAATTTTCGGCTTGAATGTTGGCGGATGAAGACCCTGCAATGACCAAAACCTAATTCGTAAAAGTTTATAAAATCAATTTTTATACCAATATTAAAACTCTATCTCGGGTATATGAAAGAAATGTAAACCAAGATACATGAGAATAATGAAAAATAATACTATAATTTACCTCATTAATACAACAATTGTGTGAAGAAATCTTGAACTTCTTCCGGATAATATTGGTCACCTGAAAGAAGCTAGTTAATGACTAATTTATAGAAAAGATGTATGTACCATGGCGATAATGAATATGAGTTTGTATGATGTTTGATTATCACGATTTAGTGAGGGAAGAGAGAGATGGGGTGGATGTGAAGTACTTTGGGTGGAGGTGAACATAAGGGTAATGATAAATTAATTTGAATTGCTAATGTACCATTAATTAAGGAGTTTAAATTTTAAGATAATTATTCAATACCAAATTCAGAGATTTGTGTATCTAATTAAATCTTTTAAAATATATGATATATATGTTAAAAATGATATTATGTGTAATTTTTTTAAATTAGAGATAACATAAGAATATATGATAATAAAGTATATCTAGTTAGATAGTTTTTCCTAATTAAATATAACAAATTAATAGGTGTGATTGAATAGTATATCATAAGTGCATGCACAAATATTACACGTATACTTACTAGTATAATTTATCAATTTAGTGATTGGAAAAAGCTAAAGTGGCATCCTTTTATTCGTTAACGACTTAACGTGATGTGTTCACCACATATATTAAACAAAAAAACACTTTAATTCCTTTCTATTTGATGTGTTCACACATGTTCAACTATCCGTATTATTCTAACACAATGACATAATATTAATCCTCCTCTCAAAATATTTGTCATATTTTATAAATAAAAAAATATTTTTTATGTTTTACCTTTCTAGAAATTGACTATATATAATATATTTTTTTGTAATTTTTTGATTATTTAAATATTAAATTATTCAAAATCTATTTAGTTTGAACAATTAATTAAATCTACTTTTAAAAAATAAAATATGATACATTATTTTAAAATTGAAAAATACTATATGCCAATGAAGATGGAATAATCTCATGAAATTGTCAAACTAATGGTTTGAATAAATAAAAATATAATATTTGAGTTGGTTGTAATTTTTAAATATTCTAATGCAAATTAAGATTAAGGTGACGCTACTTCTAAGTAGGAAAGTTGGATTAGAGTTTTGCTTTGACATTAGCAGGAAAACTTTAAAAGATTTTAAAATCACAAATGATATGATCCTTTCGATATTAAAAAATCTTAGAAAGTTGAAATTATAAAATTCAAATCTCGAATATATAGATAAATAAAAAAACCCTATTAAGCTATAGACATATGAACATTATTATGGTGATTATGTATTGCACGTGCTAAAGTTTATGTCAAATATTATGAAATTGTTATATTAAAAGAATAATAAGTTATTAATTTTATTGAATAATGATTTTTGATAAAATTATGTGTATCAAATAGTTTAAAATCACACATATTTATTTATGAAGTGAATATAGAGATTTGCAATTCCATAAGCAGGTGCACCTACAGATTTGAAGGGTTGAAATCCCTAATGAGAAATCTTTCACGGTACATTATGATTCTTTCGTGAAGCGCTTTTCCACTTTTGTCCATGCAAGCAAAGAGGTTTCAAGATAGCATACGATCAAAAAACTCCTGGCAAATCTTCTAGAGAGCGTATCCTTAGTCTCTACTCCATCTCTATTCTAAAACGAAAAATAGAAAGGAAAAGAACGTTAAAATATTTCAATATCTTGTTATTATGATTCATATATTCATTTGCTAAGATCATATCAGCATTGAAAATTTTCAAATTATATTCACAACTTGTAAATATTTTGATGTTTATGAAAAATATATATATTTAAAAAAAAATCAAATTACATATTCAAATGCTAATTTAACTTTAAATAAATTTAATTTTCATATCACATGTCCAAAGATAAGTTTTAGTATTCTCACGGAATTTTCTCTTGACTAACAAATAAAAAGTGTAGAAGTTGTCAAGATATGGAATTGCTTTTGTTAGACAACGCTTTACTTCTTATGTGAGACTTATCCATTCAAATTCAAATTTAGTTTGATTTCAATGCCTTCAATATGAAACTTCTAGATTCGAATTCAAATTAAATCGATTCCAGTACATCAGGAAAAAAGGAAAGAAAACTAAAGCTTAATCCCCTAATCCAAAAAGGTCACTGAGCTTCAGTCTTACCAAACACGTACCTCCCCATATATTCCCAGAACTTTCCTCCACTACCCCAATCATCCTGGCGGCTACTATATTTTTTCTCCTTTTTTGACTAAATCACTTGTCCCAATTCGATACCTAATCCATTTTTTCTCTCAAATTCATATTTTTTGGATACCCTTTTGCTTATTGAATCATTTTGTGATTGGAATTTTTTTGATTAGTGAAGAGATGAAGATGTTTGAGTTATCTGATTCGGATTCATTGGCTGGTTTTGCATCATCAAGGAATGTTTTTCCACCGGGATTTAGGTTTCATCCGACTGACGAGGAACTTGTTCTGTACTATTTGAAGAAGAAGATCTGCCGGAAGAGGATTCTGCTTGATGCCATTGCTGACACTGATGTTTACAAATGGGAACCGGAGGACTTGCCTGGTATGTTATGATATGATTTTTGAATTGTGGGTTTTGATTTTCTTGGTGTTTTGGGGTCGTTGACTTGATCTGATCATGGGTTTTGATTTTCTTTGTGTTTGGGTTTGTGATTTTTAAGCTGTTAATTGTGGAGGGTTGTGATTGATCTATGTATTGTAGTGATTTTTCTTGTGTTAATTGCATTGTATGTTCTATAATTCTCTTAGAGTTACAATTACATGTAGTTTGTGTATATGAACCTCTATGTGTTCTGTTTCATAATTGTTATGCGTTTTATATTTGCTGTGAGGAGTTAATTGTGCTTATGCACTTGAGCCGAGGGTCTTTTGGAAACAACCTCTCTACCTCCACGAGGGTAGTGGAGATAGAGGTAAGGTCTGCGTACATTCCTATCCTCCCAGACCTCACTTGTCGGATATCAAGGTATTATGTTGTTCGTTGTTGAGTTTATTGTACTTATAGGTGTATTGTTGTGTAATTGAGCTTCTAAGGTGGTTGTTGGTTTATACAGGATCATTTGTTGAATTAGATTTACTTGAAATAGCTTCATGTACCTGTGTTTATGGCCTAATTTCTCAACTTTATTGTTGTTGTTGTTTTTTTCCTTTCTGTGTTTTCTGTTCTCTAGGTTGGTTGGGGGTTAGCTTCAGCTGTATTTGTGTTTTTCCAAAACAAAATTTTAATAGAATTTGTATTGATTGAAGAACATCTGAGAATTATGATCTAACATGATCTTGAGTCGGGGGAGATCATCCGTGAAAGTCTAGAAATATCAGAACCAGTCTTCGCCATGCATTTCTTTACCTTTGGTTATCAAATGTAAATGTGACCATTTTGAATGTTGTTAACCCAAATTCTTCCCTTTTTTGTGTTTTGTTTGCTTTTCGCTCTTTTGGTTTCCTTCGTAACCTTTATCTTATTCATACTTGTTAATTGTTCTAAAATTAACTGGTACTGCTTTGTAAAATCATATTGTGGTAGATAGTGTTTCATGACCTTTGTTAATCTTTTGAATAGTATACTCATGGATTTGCTATTTGAACTGCAGATCTATCTAAGTTGAAAACTGGGGACCGGCAGTGGTTCTTCTTTAGTCCCAGAGATCGAAAGTATCCTAATGGAGCACGGGCAAACAGGGGAACGAAGCGTGGGCACTGGAAAGTTACCGGAAAGGATCGAACTATTACGTGCAACTCTCGTGCTGTTGGAGTTAAGAAGACCCTAGTCTTTTATAAAGGCCGAGCACCAGTAGGTGAACGGACAGACTGGGTGATGCATGAGTATACTATGGATGAAGAAGAGCTGAAAAAATGTCAAAATGCCCAGGACTACTATGCGCTTTACAAGGTATTTAAGAAGAGTGGCTCCGGGCCTAAGAATGGTGAGCACTATGGTGCACCTTTTAGAGAAGAGGAGTGGGCTGATGATGAATGTCCAAGTGCCAAAGGCTTTGTCCATCAGGATGCTCCTCCTGTTGATGGTGGACTCGAGGAGTTGTTGAACCCTGTGCTTATGGAGCCACTTTCTGTAGATTATGATTATGCACTGGAGCAGCTTGTACATGAGGAGGATACTCGAAGTACCTTGCTAGATCATTCGGCAAAGGAAGTTAATTTTCCCCACCACAGTGCGGTGATTGCCCCAGCAAAGGAAAGCTTTGACTTGACACAGTCTGGCACATCACAGCTACAGTTACATGAGGTAACAGAAGTCACATCTGCTCCCGTTATTTATGAACAGCAGCCACATGTGGTGGAAGAGGATTTCCGTGAAGATTTTCTGGAGATGAATGACCTCCTTGGTCCGGAGCCAAGCACTCAGAACTTTGATAACTTGGAGCTGTATGTTAAAAACTTTGATGAGGCAGGACCAAGTGGTCAAAACTTTGATATGCCTGCTGGAAACTTTGAAGATTTGCAATTCGATTTTTTAGATGGGTTGTCAGAGTTTGACCTGTTTCATGATGCACCGTTGCTTGATGATATAAGAACAACTGAAGTTGGGCAAATTACTGAACCATACATGAACAACTTTGTGAATGGTTCTGAAAACCCTGCTTCTACAACATATATAAGCACTTTTCAGCATGAAATGATGAACAACCAGCTAATGTATTTGAATGAGGGAGAACAGACTAGCAATCAACTGTGGACACAAGATCAAAGGTTCAACATCTTTAACCCCAGCGAGGCAAATCAGTTGGTTGTTCCTCCAGCTACTTCAGGTACCCAAATGATCTCAAACAGCAATAATGCAACTTTTGCTTGGCCTATGCTGTATTAATGATCTTTTACGATTTTCATAAAACACATTTTCTATGTGATCTGACTTTATGGAGCTCTTGGCAGATGATGGTATAAGAATAACCATGTCATCTTCAGCATGGCGAGAACTCTATTGCCCAAGTGGAAATGGGGGAGTTTGAGCCAGCAAGAGCTCTGCTGCTGCTAATATATTGGTGTTAGATTATTTTTTTTCCTAATTTTTTCAAGTTTTGGCAATGTTTTAGGTGTTGTATATGATAGTATTTTGGCAAATCATCCTATTGGCGCAAATCAAAATCAACTACCCAATCAAGACGATGGTACACCATCATGGTTGACCTCTCAGTTGTGGGCCTTCGTGGATTCTATACCTACTTCTCCTGCTATAGCTGCTGAAAGTCCAGTGGTTAATAGTGCCTTTAAGCGCATGTCTAGCTTTAGTAAGATGAGAATAAACTCCAGGAACATGAATGTTGTGGCAGCAGGTAATACAGCAACTTCAAGAAGTTCGCGCCACTCTAAGAATGGGCTTTTTTATTTTTCTTTTCTTGGAATACTGTGTGCAATCTTATGTGTGTTAGTAGGAACATTTGTCGACATCTTGAGGAGACTCATATCCTCTTAAATATGCAAAGAAAAGTTGATGTTCTATCATTTGGCATCTTGCCAGAATCAATGAGAAGCAGAGCATACATTCTATGAGTAAAACAAAATCTACTTATAAGTATGATGTTTAAATTCCCCCTTCCCCTTGGTGGTCGTTTGGTTGCTAGGTAGAGTTATGCATGTATTAGTAATACAAAGGTTAGCTATGCATGTATTAATAATGTACGGATTAGTTATGCAGATATTGGTATTAGAATGGAAGGATTAGTTGTACAAAGATTAGTTATGCTAGGTTAAGTTGCCATGATTTAGTTATTCTACTTTCTACCTTGCATAAAATAATGCATAGATTTCCTCCTAACTTATACATGTGTTAGTTATGTGTAAAAGAAAAACATGAACCAAACATTGTATTAGCAATACTATGTTTTATGTGAAAAGAGAAAAAATCAACCAAACATAGTATACTTTATGCTAGATTCTACATGAGTATTATGTTTTTCCTCATTTTGTAACCAAACAACTTACAAAGTTATGCTAGTTTTTAATACATGAATAACTCCTCTCTAACTAGCAACCAAACGACCTCTTGTACCACCCTAAAGTAGTAACAAAAAGGAAAAAATAACATAGGAAAATATCCCTCAAGTGAACAGAAGAACAAAGGAATTATGCCATTGGCAATTTTGACTGAAGTTTGAGATTATTTCATAATCAGCTTCTTTTTGCTTTTAGAGTTTTGATTTGCAGGTATACATAATTGGGTTTAATTTAGGTGAGTTCAAGTTGATTTCTGATTTGGAAGGTTCAATGTGGCTTGAAATTTGATTTTGTGTCTAGTTTTCTTGTTTATAGGTTGCACAGGTTGACCTATTTGGTCAGGTAAGTTCGGTTTGGTACTTGTTTTCGTTACTCAAGAGGAAATCGATTTTTAACTTGTCTTGTGATTATGCAGCATAATATATCATCAGCTGTATAATCCAGTTACTACCTGCTATTCTTACTTTGTAAAATTGCTTGCTATGAATTGTTTGTCCTTCAGCTCATAGTTTTTTTCTGCTCCAAATTATGTTCAATTCCAACATGGTTTTTGTCATACCCTAAACTGGAGAAGTGACTATTCTTAACCTAGCTGAAGTATTTTGATCGTCCGAGTTTCGAAGTTACTAGTATGTATAACTTGTTTGGTGCTACAGACAAGGTTCGGAGAAGTGGTAAGTACACTGTCATTCTTAACCAGAGTTTCTGGTTTGAGCCCGTGGTATGATGCCACCTTTGTTTGGGAATACTTTACTCCAATGTGGGACTGGTAGCAAACTTCAGGTGGGAAGTCAAAAAATAAGTAAATTCAGTGATTCTAACAAATACCCAAGGAAGGACATGAAATTTCCAAAACTGTATTTTCGACTACACACTTATTCATTACTATTTCATTTGGGGGGACAACATCTATAGCTCTTAACATTTCTCAAAACTTCCTCATCTGCATTTACATTTTCCGGCAGCCGGAATGAGACCCCCGAGGCATCGCTCCACGTGCTGCCACTTGTCGCTCACTCGTTTCGCTTTCTCTCCACTTGTATTTCTCTGATATGTTTGCAACCTTAAAAATCAATTAGATCTTCTGTCTGACGCTCTGCCATGAAAAATAACACTTAGCTTTACAAGTAATAGCCTTGCAAATCTACACCCTTCTGAATATATGGAGCATAGTCCTATTATACAACCTATTGTTTCCACTTCTTTATTTTTCTTTCTCATTAATTCAATACCCAACTATATGTAGTCCTTTTCAAGTTTTTTTTTTTTTTTTTTTTTTT